>NC_067476.1:98188756-98383756 GCF_947179515.1 Apodemus sylvaticus | reverse complement strand
AGACCCATGCTGCGGAGCAAGGTGGACACTGAACCTCATCACTGACTCCAGCGGCTAGAATGTGTTTTCATGCCCGGCCTTTGTTCCCCCATCCATGTGTCCTTTAGTTTCAAACAGATCTTTATAGTTTGTGCTTCATAAGCCAATCCTTATTATGATTTTGGGGGACTGTTCTTCAAAGAGCTTGCCAGTGAAGATTTAGAGACAGAGCGAAGGCTTCTTCAAGTTCCGAGCCTTGGCTGTGGACAAAACAATCTTAAGTTGGGCAGCTTTCCTCAACGCGCGAGCGCACACCACACACACACACACACACACACACGTTATTCATGGTCATTGCACCATAAGTAGGATTCTATCAGGAACTCAAAGCTTGGGGGATGAAAAGGAACAAGAGAATACTGTAACAAACTTCGTACAGAGTTCGGTCTTTTAATTGTTTCATGTTAGATATTCTATGTGTTTACCTCAATTGAAAAAAAAAGAATGTTTTTGCTAGTATCAGATCTGCTGTGGAATTGGTATTGTATGTCCATGGGATCCTCTTTTCTCAGCACGTGTTCCTCACTAGAAGAAAATGCTGTTACCTTTAAGCTTTGTCAAATTTACATTAAAATACTTGTATGAGGACTGTGACGTTATGTTAAAAAAAAGGTGTTAAGTCACAAAATGCGGTAATAAATATTTCATTTTTGATTTTTTGTTAGGCTTTGGTGTTTTTTAATGGTTTGAAGGTTGCAGGATGCCAGCTACTGGGCACTGATGAAAGTACGTGACAGTTTCCCACCCCCACCCTAAGGAAGTTGAGCATATTTAAGATGTAACTTAGCAACATCTGTAGTCATCATCTGTAGCTTTTCATTGTGTATTCGGACTCTTAGGTTTCATCAACAGAAAACTTCCAAAGGTATGAAATTATGTGTGTTATACCCAGCTTGAGAAATCACCTTCAAAATGCCCAGCCTATCTTATAGCTGCATGATGTTTTACAAAGCAATTTCAGATAAAGCTTTTGCCTGTGCAGCCACCAATACAATACAGGGTTTATTCCAAGTTAATTTTATATCATAAGAAATTATGTGTGTGCTCAAGCATGATTTATCTACATTCCATCTTACTCAAATACTGTTGACTATGTAAATTAAAGCTTGTGTATGATGTCTATAGAGAAGTAAACACTTTCTATGGAGTTGGAAATTCTAAGCTTAAGCATTAATATTTAATACAAGTAATACAGTGTATCTTTCTAATGAGGATGCTTTCTCCATGTACAGGGATGAAAGCATGAGAATTTGGTGGCTCGATTTCTTTTTTCTTAAAAGAAAGAAAAGAAAATAGAGATGCTATGATAGCATTTTCAAAGCTTCACTTGGTAATCTAGTCCCACAAGCTTGTTGATGTACAGTGTCTACTAAAGTGTGCAAAATGTAGACGCTTAAGATGTCTGCACAGTCACAGAATTTCCAAATAAACTCACAGCTTAGGCTTTCCTAACTCCTAAATATTGACTCCTCCATTTAAAGGGGACAATAAATAGGAGGTGGAAAGATGATTCGACTTGGTAGGGGAAGGGCTCACTAATCTACAAACTTACACTTGGAAGCAATCCATAGTGGCCTTCCAGGCAAACCTTTCCCTATTTCTTCTTTAGACAGTCCTAATGGAAGCTCTGTATATGAATGAGCAAGTATATAAATTTCTATTGTTTTTTTTATGTTGTTAAGTAAAATTTTTATAAGTGTGTTTATCACTTTAATTAGTGCACTGCTCTTTAAACCTAGAAATAGCAGTGCTTGACACAAACACACTGATCTTGTAAAACACACAGAGCCTCCCTCCCTCTCATTTTCCCTGTTCCATTTTACATGGAATCTTTCTGTAAAATTTAAATATTTGCATATGTTTGCTTTAAATGCTCTGATGTAAACTCTGACAAGTTCCTCATTTATAAACTTACTCTCACATCAGTTGAAAGGGAAAAAAAATTATATTGGCAGCTTTTCTTCCATTGCTGTCCATAAGGTAAATGCTGAAGGGTTTCCTTGGTCACCAGCTCATGTTTATAAAAAGTGTTTTATGGAGTTATTACATTATTCCAGGAAGGGTTGAGCCCAGAGTTGTTGAGCCTTAGTTGGAATTCAGAGACTCATCTTGAACTTAGTATCTTGGCCAAACTGTATCCTGTCATACTAATTTTGACCTCAGATACTTGGAGATGAGTGATAATTGAGGTAATAACTATGCATTTTCTTGCCCCACCCCCCACCCCATTCTATGACAGAGGGATGATGAATTTATCCAATCTTTATAGTGCTTTTTATACCACCTCAGAAGGCACTTGCTCCTATCTCCGGTTTACTATTTAGTATAAAGAGTTCCGATTTGGGTATATTTAAGAAAGACTCAGCTGTCAAACGCAAAGAAACTGGGAATGGTGTTTTGACAACCATATAGTGTTAAAGGAAATACTGTAGTCTGAATAAAATTGCTTATGTTCTCCAAAACAAGAGTAATATAAAAACACTTTTTTATTTATATGGAAAAGCAAAAGCAGAAATAAACTCCAAAGGTTTCCCTTTCTTCAAGAAATTCCGAGAGAGAGAAAGAGCTGCAGTCGCCATCTGTTAAGGGTTGGGAATTGAGCTAGAAGCCACATTTTAAAGAAAAAGAAAAGTCCAGAGGAGGCCGTGTCTTGTTCGTTCCCCCATCTCCCTGCTAACCTCGGGTCAACACCCGAAGCTCCACTCCAGCTCCCAGGATGGGTCTGTCCAGTCCATCAAGGTCCTCCTCACCGCTGGCCCTCCCACTCCCGCGGGCCTGTTAACCCGGAGCAGACCCGGGAAGGGAAATGTGGCTAATATCTCTAGCAGCTGTCAAAAGGAGGGCCCTTCCTTCAAAGGGATCCTCCACAAATTCTCCATTAGTCTTGCAGGCCAGCAATTTGATAAGGAACCTGGACCTCTGCTACAAGTCGCCACTTTGCCAGAGGGCCCTCTTTCGAGCTGTTTAAATGGCCGAGTGGGCCCTAGCTAAGCGGCCACCCTGTGGTCCAGAGGCAGGGGAGTTGCGGAACAAACCAAGAGCCAGGAGGATCCGACCCGCGGTCGCGGTCGTGCGTGCAGATGGCCTCCCCGTCGCGAGTGTGTTTGTTGTACAGACGAACCTGCTGCAAACGGATGGAGGGGAACAAGTAACCATGGTTTTTTGCAGTGATCAACTTCAGGCGTCGTGCGCGTGGGGAGCCCCCGTAGTCCCAGCGGGGCTGGAGAAAGGTGCAGCGCGGGACTCTGCGGTCAAATCGTGATGAGAATGGGGACCGTCGGGGCAGTGTTTGAAGGGAGGTTTTAATATTAATAGTTTCGCTGTAGAGACAGAAGGGAGATTGCGTCTACTGCTCCTCCGGGCAGACTCTGGGTGACAGGAATGATGGATGATCCGGCAGAGCCCAGCGGCCCCTCCCCTCCAGCCCCAACAGTGTCAAAGCTACTTTAGCTGAGGCTTTAGAAATAAAATAAATAAACAGCATCGCCCCCTTCTCTTCGCACCACCGCCCTACCCCCACTTCCCGACACCGATGTATGGATCATTATGAATCAATTACCGCTCCCAATACTTTCCCATTGGCTTAAATAAAACAGTGTAAAGATAAAAACGCGGGGTTCGGTGGGGGATTTTTTCCCCCCTGACAGGAACAATCGCAAAATCCATTATCTCATAATCAGAGGCCCTGGGTTAGGAGGTGTAGAGAAAAGAAGGGGTCACTCAGGAAATAGCACAGGAGCGCCAGAGGGGAGGTGGCGCCCAGTCTCTGCCTTTGTGGTATTTGGTTTGTTTGTTGTGTGTTTGGGGTGTTTTGAAAGCAGGGGAGGGGGGCTGCGCGTGAGAATCCGCAGCCTGCAAGTTGATGGCCTGACCCTTAAACTCCTTTGCGGAATCCTCCTGCAGGGTGTGACTGGCCAAGCATCTCTTGGTGGCCTGGAGAGAGTTCGCACGTGGGAGAAAGGTGTGGAGGAATGGACTGACCCGTCTCGCAGGGCAGATTTGCACTTTGTTGTGGGCAACTCTGCTTGGGCAGCTAGGGGGCCGCGTGGGGACAGTCCCCCTCCCGCCACTCCGCCTGTCCCGCATGCGGCTGGCTGGTTTTGTCTTGCAACAGTTTGGGATCTGGACAAGCCCCCTTCTGCCCCCACCTCGCCGCCCGAGGCTTTTCTTCCCTCTCGGGCCTCTGGCGGGGCGGCGCTCTAGGTCCTTGTAGGTGTTTCTATGACTACATTGTGTGTGTGGGAGGGTCAGATGTGGGGGTTGCCCGAGAGAGGGCCGTTCCTGGGCGGTCATTTATCAATGTCACCCACATAATGATTCTCTCTGCAGCGTCCTATTGATGAGGATAATTACATTAGCTCAGAGTGACTGATCAATGAAAAACCACCACACAAAAACTTCTTCACTCCTCTATAATACCAAAAACCGATACAGAAATAACAGAAAGTCTGATTTTTCTTCCCCTTCTCTATCCACCAATGGATTCTGTACACCCCGCCCCCTCCCCAAGACCGGGGAATAAAGTAACAAAATAGACCTAGGTTTGTTTCGTTCACGAAGGATGCAATTTTGCCTGTGAATGCATTTGCTCTAAATGCGTTGGCTTCGTTCCTCCTTTGGTAAAGAATATCAACGGATTTGCTACCGTGAGTGGCTTTTAGACTGGTCTGTGGTTTTCCATTCTTTTAATTTTTTTCTCCCCATTAGACCTTTCCCCCTCCTTCAAAAAATAGGCAATTCTTTTTATACATAAACGGAGAAAGAAATTATTCTAGATCCTTTCTCTAGATTTTTTTTTTTAAATAAAGCGTTTGCCTTGATCGGGTTATCTTTTTTGTCTTTATCACTTCACAAAGTAGGGCAATTAAAGATGTGACATTGTGTGTGGATTAAGAGTGGATCCATTATATGGCGGCATAACTCGCTATATTCTCGTCTAAAAGTTTGCCACTAAATTACGATTTCGCTTTTTCTAGGCTTGAAAAATCAATATTTTCTCAATTAAAGAGAATTTTAATGCCTTACTTGTGAGTTGTTAAAGGCGCTGTAAATTTTATTGTAATGTTTCTTAGCCTCGGAGTAGATCCAAGAGACGTTCTCCGGGTCTTTTTTCCGTCTAGCCAGGAACCTTCTACTGGTTTCAGATGAAATACCAGCTACAAAGGTAAGCAGAGTCCTGCAGGGGACCGGGCACTGGGAGGGAGTCCTCCACGGCCAGAGGCCATTGTCTGGCGTGTTTCCACCTCTGTGTCCCACCTCCCTCAAATGACAGAAGTGTTCATCTACTCTTTCTCAGGGGCAAGAACAAGAGACTCCCACCTGCTCTGGGACAGCCAGAAAGGAGGTGCATTTCGGGAAGATTCCAGACTCATTCCAGTGCCCAGTCAGTCCCCTTCATCATTTCCCTAAAGTGTACCTCAGAAAGACTGGTTCACAAAATCTGCCATATTTGACATGTAGCCAGCCTCTGTGTCCCAGTTCGCTTGCCACCCTCAGGGACACACTGTTCACTGATGTTTTCTCCTTCCACTTGCTCTTCCTAGTAAAAGTTCTCTTCCCAGTGAAAGTTCTTGGAGAGAATTAAATGTGTTGTGTTAACAGCCCAGGTCTGCTACTGCTCTCTCTTGCAAACTTGAAGTCTAGTGATCAGAAGGGTGGTATTGAACTGCACCTGCTGAGCTTTGGAAGGCCCAAAGGAGCCTGAAGAGGGTCCCAGGGCACAGGGACTGGGATGAAGGCATGGTGGAGAAACTTTCTAAAAAGCAGAGAGAAGAAAAACTGAGCTGTTTTGGGCTGTAATCAGAGAACAGGGGTGGCAGAAAGTGAGTCTTCCTGACTTCTTTATAATTTAAAAGGAGGTAACAAAAGGGAATGGGGTACCCAAGGGTTACAACAATTTTTTTTTAAAAAAAGAAAGAAAGAAAAAGAAAAAAGAAAAAAAAAACAAAGACAGTTTAAAAGTGAGTCCTCAGAGGGGCCAGGAAGGGCCTGAACAACTCAGAACGTCCACTCAGAAAGTTCCCTTTGCAGTTCCCTCTCAGTTAATTTGCTGGGAATGAGAAGACTGGGAGAGGGGCTGTGTGTGTGGTGAAGGAGGGCTGGGGTAAGCATGGTGGGAAGGGGCACCTACATATAATGAGGCTGCTGTTTTAGGCTGAATAGAAAAGGAGTGAGGTAGACAAAAGCCACACACACACACACACACACACACACACACTCACACACACTCACACGCAGTGCACTTGAAAATTATTCTCACCTACCTGCCTCCTTTTCTTCTCTAACTACACACTGTGTGGACTCCTATATATAGGTGGGTGATATTCTCAGTGTGTCACATTGTCTGCAGACCCACCCGACAGATCCCCATTTCTGTGGACTCCTGACTGTAAGCCTAGACCGTGGCCTTTTTTTTTTTTTTATCAAGGGAGTCCGGCTTTGTTAATGTATTTGTACTTTTCTGCTTTCAGTCTAGGTTTCTGCTTCAGAGGAAGGAGGAGGTACAAGGAGGGGGAGGGGAGCAGAACACAAAGACTCTAGTTCTCACCGAGCAGGTTTCAAAATAGGAACTTAATGGGAAGAAAGAATAAAATTAGGAGGAGTGTGAGAACTGTGCCTTACGACAAGTTTACCAGTCTGCGAAGATTTTTTTTTCCTTTTGAGGATTTTGTTTTCTTCATATTGAAACATTTTCAAATTTTAATCCTTTAGCAGACAAAACCTCAATATAAATATGACATGGGCCACTGGCAAAAAAAAAAAAAAAAAAAAAAAAAAAAAAAAAAAGACCAAACCCGAACTTAAACTCAGCGCCCAGAGGGGAGGGGTGCAGAGAGAAGAGAGGGCCCTTTCTGATTAATAACCAGCAGGGTAATGTTGAGGGCTTTTTCTGCCCGATTGCCTTTTTGAATTAGAGCCGATTTCTTCACACTTCAATAGTGCCTGTCTCCTTTAAAATGATTGGCAGATCTGTTTCTCTTTTTTCTCTCCCCGAGACTTAATGATGTAAATTTTCTAATTAGTTAAATCATATTGCTTAAAGGGCTAATATTTACCGTGTAAGAAATGATCATTCTGATTTGGACCTCTTGAAATATTTCGAGAAATAACATTTGGCTTTTAGGTTGAAGGATGAGAGGGGGCGGGGTGGGGGGAGGCGCTGGTGGAGTGAGGGAAGGCACGGACCGGCAACATGTTAAATTAATAGTTCAAGTTGAGCTGGGCTCACACCCCAAGTCCGCTTTTATTTTTCAATCAGCGAAGATTTAATTGGCAGCCCTCAGGCCGGGCGATCTGATATTTTCTCATTAGTTTCCCATCACTAATCTTGAGTGGTAGGTTGCCTTACAGGTTGTCAACATTTGACCAATTTTATTTAAAGGGGGTGGGGGGGGGCGCATTATGACTCCGGGATGTGAGACCTGCAAATAAATCCTGCTTGGATCAGCGGAACTAACAGGCGAAAAAAATGTTGACTATTCATCGTCGCATCTAATAAGTTGCATTAATATATATTTCAATACGTGAGCTGTAAAGACACAGATGAGAAGGAGTCGGAGCGGCAGCACTAAACTAGTTGAAGTGAAACGTAGATACATTTCGAGCCGAAGGTAAATAAGACGAGTGGAATCGCTGTTGAAGGTTTAGGAGCTATGATCCTCCTCCCCTTCCTCTTGCAGCTGCGTGAAACCGCCAAACCTATGTCCCCAGCTCTGAGTGGCTCGGCGGGCTAGTCCACAGATAACATCAGAGCGCCCCCTGCTGGCTATCAGGGCAGACCGCGGCGGGACAGCCCCCCGCGAAGCCAATGGTGTTTTTCTGAGCCCCCCCATTCTCCACATACCCTTTCCACCATTTCCATCCTCATCCGCTGCAGCAAGGGAATAGCTTGTAAAGGCTGAACATTTAAATGAGTAAAATGATAAAAAATAATAATGAAACAGGAAAGTACCCACACCTTTGACTCGGCCTCGGGGGAATAACGAACGACCGATGCCTAAGCAAAAGGATACATTTTCTAATCTCTTTATTCTGTGGGGGTTTGCTCAAGTTTGCTCCCCCCTTGCAGGTTTAACTTCCAAAAATACATTTTAATGGACAATCCAAAGGGGATATTTTATTATTAAAAATAGATATCTGATGAGGGGCAACAAGGAATATTTCTTATACTTGTAAAATCAAACTCCTGGGGGGAATTTCACAGGTTTATAAAAAAGTCTAGAGGAATCGCTTTTAGAATTTAGGCAGTTCTCAATTTGAGGTAACCGCTTTTGCACACACCAGTGGGATCCCAGAGCATTCAAAATCAATCTCTCTCTCTCTCTCTCTCTCTCTCTCTCTCTCTCTCTCTCTCTCTCTCTCTGTGTGTGTGTGTGTGTGTGTGTGTGTGTGTGTGTTTCCTAGTTGTCACAGCATTCATACACAAACAGGTCTTTTCCATGAGCGCGTCTTCTTCCCGGCCCTGTTTTCTCGCATTTGCTGGACACTGACAGAGCTGAAGCACACCCCGATATCCAGCCGCCCGCCCGCCCGCCCGCCGGAGTGCAGGCATTTCATCTCTCTGCCTCGCAAGGTGCGCGCCGCCGCATGGTTTCAGTGGCTTGGGGTTTGGTGCACAGCAGCTTTACTTCCAGCGTCCAGATTACTCTCGCCTGGGATTTCCGCACAGTGTGGAAGGCACAAGCACACAGGTAACGCGACCCATCTCCACAGCCTCTGCTTCTGGGAGAAGACGCTGACAAAGCAGCCCATGTCAGAAGGGTCTCCCCACCGCAGTTAGACCCCCAACACCAAACGTGGCAATCTACCACGCTAAACGACTTCTCGGGGAGTTTTTGGTTTTGATTTTAAAGAATCAGAGTGCGGGGGTTTTCTGAGAGCAATTCTGAGGAACGAGGCTCTGGGGAAGGAAAGAAAGCGGGACAGGGAGAACAGCATTTACAAAAGGTGTGTCTCCTGTCTTTCCTCCCCAGAGGTTTTAGTTCTTGGGTTGCACAATCCATTCTCTACCCTGGCTCCTCTGCAGATTCCACTTTTACACCTCAGGCCCCCACCCCAATCCTGTGAGTCTACGTAGGAGGTCTGGGTCAGGCACGCTGGAGCCCCACAGAAAGGGGAGCTTCTAGGAAAAGGCAGTGGTGAGAGCCAATCTACATCTCTTGGGCAGAATAGCTGAGCTTGAAATATTGTTAGGGGCTATTGTAATAACTGAGATAGATTTAAGTATTCACCATCGAGCAACCTGTTATGATGAGAAGGGATCTGTTTTGAAGTTCATTGCATTACTTTAAAAGTATATTCTACTCTGGGGAAGTCTGCCACTGCGGTTGACTTTTTGAAAGGTCCCCTTTATGCTCAGTAAAGTGTAGGAGAAGTTACTGAACAACACATGGACCGCCTTAAATATATATGTATATAGCTATATGTATGCACTTGGAAGGTATAGCTGTCCATGTAACTATCTAATGCAGTAAAACAAACACAAGAGAGTGGACCTCACTGCAGCTGAATTCAGAACAAGCAGCACATCAGTAATATACTCTCACGCTCACGGATGGAGGTAATGTAGAAATCCTACTGTGTCTGGTTATATACAGCTTAATAAAATTGGGATGCATTGACGCTCTGCTCAGTGTTCTAAGTAAATTGACACAAGGTCCTCCAGAAGAGACAGAAAACACCCCCCATTAATCTTAAACCACTTGACGATTATGATTGAAAGAAAGAGATCACTAAGACTCATCTTCTCAAATGGCTGTTAACAGCCCCATGCCTATATTGTGGCAACAAAATTAACTCTCCAGGAGGAATGGTGCTCTTTTTAAAATTTGTTTTGTTTTGCTTTAAAGGCAAAGAAAAAAACCATCCAAGGAACCTGCTTTAAACACCCTGGATTTGTTGCTGGTGAGAGACTGTTCTTCGATTCTAATTTGCTCAGCTGGGCTACAAAAAGAAACGGAATCAAATGATATCTCCATGGGATCAAAGAAAACACTAATATCAGGCATCAGTTCAGTTTTCCCTCTTGCTTAGAAGGTTTTTTTTTTTAATGTCTAGCGCTTTTGCGGTTGAAAGTTGTGCAGATTTAAAAGATGTTACCTTGTCCACAGCTCTCAGCCAACCTCTGTCACTTGAGTTTTGCAAGCTTTTTGTATCAAATTGAGTTCGTGAGAAAGAGAATTAGATACCAATACTGTGCATTTCAAGTCACTACCCTCCACCCTATCCCCCCCCCCCACGACGCCCAAGCCGGCATCTGAATGCTTATGCCCTTAATAACCTTAATAACCACGCTTAAGAGAAAAAACGTGGTTAAGCACTCCATTGCTGGGCTTTCTGACAAAGATGCGGCTGCTCTTTGCCCCTAGAGTCCCAAGAAAGAATGTCTCCACAGGCGCAAAAGCCCTATGTTTTCATTAGAAACTTGAATTGGGTGAACATTTCTGAGGGGTCCTGAATAACTAACATTAAAAAAAACCAAAATGCCAAACAAAGAGAGGCAGGTAGCAACAACAACAACAACAAAAAGATAAAATGAATCGTGCTTAAAAAATTATTCTTTCAACTGCACACTTCCAGATGACGCATCTCAACCTCTCTCACTGAGTGACCCGCTCTCCTGAGGCGAGAGCTAGCACTGAAGCCCTCTCTCCACCAGAGATTCGGGGAAACCTGGGGTGTCTGGGGAGAGAAGAGGGCATGGGACCTCCTGGTAGCCTACTCTTCCCACCTGTTCCCTCCAGAGAAGTGGAGTCCAGACTCCAAGTGGCACTCTTAAGGGTGTGTCGCCAAACCAAAGTGGAAACCCAAGTAGGTCCCCGAAGGCCCAGCAGTCTGCCAAAGGGACAAGACCTAAGGGTCGGAGACACACGCCACCGCCTGTCTGACTCCCTGGCGGGCTGCCTGCGCTTGGGTGGACAAAAGACTCGCTGGCTACTCTAGTGTCGCAGCTGTTCTGTGTCATTCGATGGAGGGAGCAGGCGCTGCAGTGGTGGTGCGCGCGCGCGTGGGACACACGTGCACTTGTGTCTCTATCCAGACTCAGGCACTCATCTGCCTAAGTTCCTTGCTCTGCGCAGCCACCTCAGCAGATCCCACCACATCCCTATGCTACCTGTGTCTCCAGAGCCACGCCCAGACAGGTGTGCCCATCGCGAACCATAAAGACGCAAGAGAGGAGAGTCGAGGCGCCATAGGCTAGGCGGGGTCAAAAAAAAATGATGGAGTTCTTCGAGCTGGGATATCCCAACATTCCAGTTACTGTCACTACACTCAATCTTTCCACCTCAGACCTACAGGGTCCAACAGGCAAAACAGATTGATTCTGGCAAAAATCTGGCTCAGGGAAAGCCCAGGGGGGTGGCCACTGACTCCTGAGACTGAGTAGGCTTGGCTTAGGTTCGAGAAACACAGTTTTAATTTTCTTAATGAAGGCGCGCTCTAGAGCTCAGCTGGTAATGGCTGTGCCGAGTTTAATAGACTTCTGTCGAACAGCAGAAGACGGATAACTATCGGTTCTAAGTAATCTGCTCTAATGCAATTATTTTCCCAGGTTCGAAAGTCGTTCTGCAGAGAGGGCAGGAGTGAATTAAGCCCCCGGGGGAACTTTGGACATGAGGCACAAGAGACCGCCTGAAACCGGACCTGAACCTGTTAGGAGAGACACTTGGGCTTGAGAGTGGGAGCGCTGCACTGACCCTAGTGTCCTCACCACACTCCCTCTCCTCTCACCCACCCATCCTTCCTCCACTATTGGTTTCTCTCCCCTTCTCCGTCGATCTCTCTCTCTCTTCTTCTTCGTTCTCCTCACCTCCAGAATGCATGTTTCTTCCCTCTCCTCTGTCTCACTCATCTTTGGGGATGGGGTGTAGCTTTTGTTGCCCACCAGTCCGAGTATTTCTCTCAGAAGTGTACTGACTATTGAACTGTCAGGAGTTGAAATGGAACTGTGTGTGATATTTAGAATATCAGTGTAGCCATGCACAGAGCTAATATATATTTCTAGTCGAACAGGGAACCAATCCAACCCACGTCGACATATAAAAGCCTCCTTAGAGGCTTTTACACAAATGATCATTCCAGGAAATTTTTATTTGGAATTACCCAAGCTCTCCTCAGCTATCTACTTTACTTGGCCTGAAACATAAACCTCAGGAAATCGTGATTTAAAGATATAAAAGCTAACAGGAGTCGTAATTTTCATTTGCTCAGAAACCAAGCCAAACCAAGGGAAGTCTGAAGCTTCTGGCAGGGGCACCTTACCACCAGCCCAGCTCCAGGACAATGGAGGTTCATGAAAGGGGGGCACAATGTGCCTAAACCCAAGGTGTCCATTCCAGAGTCCCAGAATACAACCACCCACCCCCAGTGTGAGAGAACCCTGGTTTAATTGGAGTGCCCATTCTTTGTCACTGTTTAGTGTGAGAACTATCTTCCCACCTTCCCTGCTCTCTTTTCCCCCCATTTTAGGCACAATCACAAATCTCTGTAACTTTCATCTCCTCTTCTTTGCCTTTCCCTACACCCCTGTCTCCGGTCAGAGTGACCAAGAGCACAACTAGCATATAGTCATAGGAAGCTGGGAAACAGCGAAGAGGGAGGCCCTCTTAGCTCTTGACCCTGTGGTACACACCTCTCCTGGATGGTCAGAATTCTGTAGGAGGAGTGGACAATCCTGTTTCCTCTCCCTCTCCCCCAAGCTCTTCCTAAGCTCTTGGATCCTCAAGGCCAAAGGATTCTCGGGGCTTGCAGACACTAGGCAGAGTGAACACACTGGATTTGTCATCTAAATGAAGAGGAGGTGGCCTTGGGTAGGCACCAGCCATTAAGAACTACATCTAATTCCTTCAGTGTATGGACTTCATGACCCTTTAATTAGAGCCCAAGCAAAGTGTCAGTCCCTGACAATGCCCAGGCCAACCCTGTTCCAGAAACCTTGAATTTAGATGGTACT
Organism: Apodemus sylvaticus; assembly: GCF_947179515.1. Taxonomy (NCBI): domain Eukaryota; kingdom Metazoa; phylum Chordata; class Mammalia; order Rodentia; family Muridae; genus Apodemus; species Apodemus sylvaticus. The sequence goes on along the minus strand of NC_067476.1, from coordinate 98,370,765 downwards.
AAGCATTCCCATAGCTGCAAGGGCAAAGTTGACATGAGGTAAGCAGTAACTACCCGGTAACTGCCAGTTCAGCCCCACTCTACCACCTCTTAATCTCTTATCCAATCAGGGGGCAGACCTGCAGCCACTGCTGTTGCCTGACTAAGAGGAGTAAAGGAAAGGAACCCCAAAAGCCCTCAGGCTCTTGCTCTGTTTTTGCATAGCAGGAAAGCAGAGGAAAAGAGACAGTCTGCCCCAAAAGTGGGTTTTTAAAGTTCTCTTTTAGAGAAGAGAGAAGTTGAGAAGGACTTGGTAGAAGTGAAGAAATGCCCGGTAGTTATCTTCTCTACCCAGGAAGAAACCTGTATGTGCTCAAGAGCCTATCTATCTCTCCTCTCACCAGCCGAGACCCCCTCCAAAGGTATCTCAGGCCCCTCACTTCCTCTCCTCCAAACGTATGTGTCCCTGAGCCCTTCCAGTCCATATGACCTCTGGAGCAAAGGAGTGGAGACTGTTAAGAGGGGCCCAGGATTGTTGGAAAGAACCCAGGTATCCCTCAACAGAAGAGTGGATGCAAAAAATGTGGTATATCTACACAATGGAGTACTATTCAGCCATTAGAAACAACGAATTCATGAAATTCTTAGGCAAATGGATGGAGCTAGAGAATATCATACTCAGTGAGGTAACCCAGACTCAAAAGGTGAATCATGGTATGCACTCACTAATAAGTGGATATTAACCTAGAAAACTGGAATACCCAAAACATAATCCACACATCAAATGAGGTACAAGAAGAAAGGAGGAGTGGCCCCTGGTTCTGGAAAGACTCAGTGAAACAGTATTCAGCAAAACCAGAACGGGGAAGTGGGAAGGGGTGGGTGGGAGGACAGGGGAAGAGAAGGGGGCTTACGGGACTTTCGGGGAGTGGGGGGGCTAGAAAAGGGGAAATCATTTGAAATGTAAATAAATTATATCGAATTAAAAAAAAAAAAGAGCTAGCCAGAAAAAGAAAAAAAAAAAAAAAAAAAAGAAGGGCCCAGGAGGAGGCTTGGTTCTGCTCATTCATTCTTTTGTCTTAGTGTCAAAGGGCACACACACATTTACATCCTCTTGTATCAGGAGAAGAAAGCATTTCTCTCCCATTGTTTTTGCAGTGAATTATACATATGATCTCATGAACATCATGCTTGGAATTGTCTAAAGTAGACTTGCCTGAACGCAGTACGTTCTTAAAAACAAAACAAGTAGATAGCATTGAGCACCTGAAACCCCTTTCCACTGCCTTCCCAAATAGATTAGCGGTTGCGTTTTGCTTTGTTTTGGTTTGTTGTTGTTGTTGTTGTTGTTGTTGTGACAGGGCCCACTATGTAGCACTGGCTATCCTGGGACTTGCTATGTAGATAAGGCTGGCCTCTAATTCACAGAGATCCTTTTGCCTCTGTTTCCCAAGTGCTGGAATTAAAGGCATGAGCCCCAACGCCCCAATACTAGGCAAGATATGAGCATGGTAGCTCAATCCAATAATGCACGCTGAGGCAGGAGGATCACCATAAATTCCAATCAGGACTATACAGTAAGATCCTGTCTCAAACAAACAAGGATGTTAGGTGACAAGAGCTTCTCAATCAATACACAAACAATTTATGCTTACATCGTTAAGTTCCCTTAAAGGAGGTAAGCAATGACTTTACCATTTCAGAGCGTTTTCTGCTCCTGTATTTACAGAGGTGTCCTAATGTCATATAGGGTAAGTAACCTGTTTCCATGGGTGCTTCGTCCACCACAGCAGTGTGACAACAGGAGTCCATACTTTACTGCTCATCCACAAGTCGTCCATACTTTACTGCTAATCAAGGCAAGTCACAGGTTTTTGTCAAGCTCAGATAACCTACCTCAATTACCAAAATTTCACTTCTAACTTATGTCCAATTTATTTTATTTCCCTACTCTGTTCTGAATACATTAAAAAAACAAAACAAACAAACAAACAAAAAAAGGAGCAGACAATACTCCCCCTCCTATGATGCATTTATAAAATCATGTCACATAAGCCTCCCTTAATTGCCCTGTGGAAACCAAGTTCTTTCCAATTAGTTTGGCAAACACAGCCATCAGATTAATTCAAAGACAGTTGCCTCAGTGATCCACCAATAGTCAGTAAATTCTGACAACTTTTCTAGCATTTCTCTGCACTTTCAAGCAGAGATCTGCGGGCTTGTTGAGAAATTCCCTCGACATGTTTCGGTCATCATCCTGACAGAGCCAGACAATGGAGTCTTCAAATACGGAGTTTACAGTTCATTTTTCTTCTTTTTGAAGCATGGGTCCCTATGTAGTTTCTAGCTAGTTGGGGACTGACCTTGTCATCAGCCTGGTTCAAACCTGTTTCTCCTGCCTCAGCCTCCTGAGTCTTGGGGTTATGGACACGCACCACCATATCTGGCTTTTGTTTGTTTGTTTTTGTGTTTTTATAATTCACTTCTAACATCTACCTCTAAGTTTTTCTAGGCATTATTTAACAGATAATGAAAGTTCTCCAGACTCTTGCAAGCCACATCTGGAAACACTTCCTCTGCTCTACACATCACCATCTCCCAGGCACCAGAGAGAGCAAGAGCCCGACCCTCCCCCCACCCCCCATCCGCCATTATATGATAGCATCAGCTTTTAATCAGCGAAAGGCACTCCTATTTAAATTTACAGGATGACTCTTTATTTCATTTATCTTTTCTTTTGGAGGAAAGTGAAACAAGAGCACCACCCTTATTAATTAAAAGATTGATGGGGTGAAAAAAAGCCAAATGAATTTGGCTTGCAAATTATTAGTGGGGGTATGAATATTTATGAGCATGCCAGGAACTGTAGGCAGGAACCCTGGGCATCAGGCTTGGGAGACAGTGAGCCCAATGCCTCCTGTGAGGTTCAGCCTTCCCAAAGCTGACATGACATAAATGGGGGACTTCGCAATTAGACCCAGGGTGGCCTTCCATCAAATAAGTTACCTTTTTTTTGGTGTGTGGCTAGCCTTGCTAAAGACTTATTTGCTAACTTATTTGCAGAACTTATCTGTCACTTGCTTTAGGGATCCGTTTAAATGAAAGGCAGATCAGCTGTATGAAGAAGAGATCCTTGTGGTTTTCCTACTTGTTATTCATCTATTTTAAATTAAGTTTTATGCAAAATATTTGTGCTATGCGATTCTCAAATTTGAAACTGTTTTTATTTAGTGTAAAAATACTGAAAGTTAAAATTGGAAGCTAAAATATCCCAAGCATAGAGAGGATTTAAGTAGACATGATTAAGGTCTGTGTGTGTATGTATGACATGATGAAGCTTGCCTTTAACCCTAGCACTCAAGAGACAATATCAGGCAGACGCTCCTCTGAGAGTTTGAGGCTAGCTTGGTCTGCATAGTGAATTCAAGGCCAGGCAGACCTACAGAGGAAAGGTCTATCTCCAGAAAAGAAAGAAAGTGAAAGAATCAAAACAACAACAACAACAACAGACCAAGAATTTAGAAATATGAAAAAGACAAACTGGATTTTTCTCTTGATTAGACCTGGTGGGGTTTCTGGGAGCTCTTTGGAAGGGATACCGGAGGTCTGGCATTGAATAAGCTCAGCCCCTTTATCCACCTCCTTTCTGCAGGAGATGGAGTGATTAGGAGCCCATCAAACTCTGTCGTGAACAGGTCCCTATGACATCGGAGTTTGCTTTGTAGATCCTCTTGGAAAAGGGAGCCAAGGTGCACTTGAAACAGAAACACTAAGTAAGCATCCTAAGAAAACACAATTTAATAAATACTCAGATAGTTCTGAAAAAACAACCAAAAACCTGCTCAACCACATGTTCCCCCTCCTCCACAATCTAAAGTGGATATTTGTGATAAATTGATGCTTTGTGTATAGCCTGTCTCAATTTGTCTCCTTTCTTTAAGGGTGTAATTTTTTAAAGAAGCTATTTGACTGACAACAGTTCACTTGAATTCACCAACCTTGAAATTGATGCATCTCCTATCAGTTGCTTTCTGGACATGCAGTGAAACACACTTAATGTGCACAGTCAGTAGTGGCTCATGCACATAAGCTTCTGTGTATGGGCACTTCATACTGTTGGGGAACATGCTATGGGCTAGTCATCTGATTTCTTCTGATTGTCATTGTCAACCTAATGAAAATTCAAGTAGAATATTCACTAGTTGATTTTTGGAACTTAAAGATGGTCTTGAGGTCATTTGGTGTGGTCCTTTATTGTTCTCATAAAGAAGTAGAACTTTGAAGACGGCAACTGTAACTGACTAGTCCAACCTAAACTAACTAGCTCTAAGGTCTGAAAAGACACCAAAGGTCTTAACTTGAGGTTAATTTTTCTTATTATCTGGTGCCTTCCCATTTTCTGATCTCTACAGTATTTATAGCGTTTAACCAGCTTTTCTACTAACATTTGCCCTGCTGGTGTAATGACAGGGTAATTCTTATTAAATAGTAATAAGATATTGACTGGCCTGCTTGCCAATATGAAGATTTGTTGTTGATCTGTGATGTCTGTATTGATCAGGGAACAATAAGGCCCATCCCCTACCTTTGCTATTGGCACAAAAGCAAACTTAGTATTAATAGAAAAACAACCTTCCTTATTTATTTAAGGTGTGGTTGGACCTTAGCTCAACTAAGCTAGAAACATACATAAATAGGAGTAACAGAAACAGACACCTCGAAATCTACAAAAATATCCACCAGGGATATACTTAAACATAGCCAGAGTTCCTTGGCTTTCACATGTGATTTCCTTATTGGTGCGTCTCACACCCCACTCTTCTTTATAGCAGGGTTAATCCCACACACATTGTGCTTTTTATGTTAGGAGGTGTCTAGCTCTGTTCTGAAATGATCTTCTACTTGTGACCGGCTCTTGTGTCACCTTATTATTTCTGTAGCTTGCTGTCAGAAATGCCACTTGAGGTTTCTTTTGCATTGCTCTTTACCTGCTTTCTATTGAGCCCAGATGGCTCCTCCTCCAATAGAGCACACAGTGAGGGCCTGGGAGACAGCTCAGTTGTTAAAGTGCTCACCACACAGGTGGGAGAATCAGATCTTACATCCCCAGGACCCACTTGACGGTCAGGTGGGCATGATGGCCGTCCTACAACTCCAGGCCTATAATCCCAGGGCTGGGGAGGTGGAGACAGGGGCCCAGCTAGGATCAAACTGGATAGTCAAATGGGCAAGTGTATCAAAAGAGAAGCCTGCCTCAATACATAAAATGAAACATATTTAGCTTTCTTTTATTTTATATTGATATAGTTTTAGCTGTCCTGGTGCTCTCTAGGGAGAACAGGTTGGTCTTGAACTCAGAGATCCTCCTGCTTCTGCCTCCCCAGAGCTGAGATTAAAGGTGTGTGTGGGATGAAGTATATGTGAGGAACCTCAGGCTTCCATGTGTACTTCCACCACACATGCTAATACACATACTCATAGGTGGGCCACACATACATACATGTGAAAAAGAAAGCGAGAGCCTTCACTTTATATCTCTTTCTCTTCCAACCTGAGGTCTAGCCTAACTCTATTAAGAAATATTCATGGGTGCTGGACAGATTGAAGGCTAGACTCACAACCAAAAGTGTAAGACATATTCATGGTTTCTCTCTGAGGTAAAGATTTTTATCCCAGCAACTCCCTTTAAGATTAAAATATCTAATTTCTGTGGGAAGTATCTAACATATATATTTTCGGTGTTTTTTTTTTTTTTTTTTTTTTTTTTTTTTGAGACAGAGTCTTTCTACAGATATCCTGGAGCTCTCTATGTAGCCCAGGCTGTCTTCAAACTCACAGAGATTTACCTGCCTCTGCCTCCCAAGTGCTGGGAGTACCTGGGGGTGTTTTTAGTCAGTGATATTCAGATTAAACTCAGTCAGAAAAGGAAAAACCCTCTTCTAGTTATAGAAAGTTTTGCATATACTTGATTTTATATATATATAAACATGTGTGTGTGTGTGTGTGTGTGTAAAATTTAAAGCCTCAAACTTGTGAGCACTTAAGACTTTTTCTCAATGTTTTTCTTTTTACTCTGTCTCCATTTCATTATTTTTGCATGAATATGATAAATGGTCATTAAATCTAACCCTTTTTATTTAATGTTCACAAAAAACTGGTAGGTTTTCAAACAGTTGTGGCCTGATACGGTTCAGTGAATTGAGTAGACTTCTCATATAAATGGAATAGTAACCATACAGACGATGAATTTTATGCCCTAGCTTACTTCTAGAATGTGCCCTTATTATAATTACAAATAGTGTTTATTGTGTGTTGTGCAATATACACCCCATTGTCCAAACAGTGCACAAACATTGCCTCTAGAGTCTATAATCGGAGGTAGAGCTGAAAATGCAGAGATACACCTCACTACAAGGCGTGGCATCCTGATGTGGTGTTCTTTCCTATAAGAGGGACGATGCTAACAAGCCTAGTTTGTGATGGGACAAATCTTCATATTCTGCTTAGCATTTCTCTATCAGATAGGACATTTCCCCCAAGTAGGTGGTTGAAAAAGAAAGAACAGTTTGTTTTGTTCTTATTTTTATTTTTTTTTAACCAGTTAAAGATGACAGCGGAGAATGTCACTTCCTTTCCTAACTTTTCATGTTGTTATTAATAATGCACAGCAAGTGTTTTTTAAGTGTGTTTGTGTCTCTGTGGGTATGCACAGGTGAGAACAGGTGCTGGCAGAGTTCAGAAGGTGTCCGATGCCCTGGAGCTGGAGGTAGAGGGGTTTGGGAGCCATCTCCTGTGGGTGCTGGGAACTGAATTCAGGTTCTCTTCAAGAGCACTGTGTGCCGTTAACTGCCGAGCCATCTCTCCAGCCTACAACTTTTTCTTTTAAAAATATATCAGTTTAGTAATGTGCGTACATGATTGGGAGAACATGGGCCTGGAGGTCAGAGGACCACTTTAGAGAGTCAGTTCCTACCTTTACTTGTATTCCAGAGGTCAAACTCAGGTCATTCAGTCTTCCCCCACCAAGTGCTTTTACCTGCTAAGCTGACCACCCCCCCCCCCACACACACACACTTCTAGCTTTTTAAAGAAGTGATCTGTAAAAAGAAGGAAGTAGCAGCCAGAGTTGCCTATGGGGAGAGGAAACACAGGTCCAAGCAACACACACAATGGTTTCCAGCATTGCTTTCCAGTCACACCACCTGTATATAGCTAACGAGCTGTGTGACATCAGGCAAATTAATTAATGTATCGCAATCTTTATTGGAGATTTTATTTTATTTTATTTTATTTTATTTTATTTTATTTTATTTTATTTTTAGAATCCTATGTGCATGAGTGTTCTGCCTGCATGCAGGTTTGTGCACCACATATGTTCCTGGTACCCTTAGAGTCCAGAAGAGGGTGTTGGTTTCCCTGGGACCTGAGTTACAGACAGTTGTAAGCCACCATGTGGATGCTGTGAACCAAACCCAGGTCCTCCGCAAGAGCAGCAAGCATCTTCTTACCTGCTGGACCATCTCTTGAGCCTCTTTCATTGGAGTTTTACATAGTGACCAAATGAGTTAAAGTGTGAAGACACTTATCTCAATACTTAATTTGTGGTAGACTTCAGGAAATATAGATAATGATTTTATTGCCTGCAATGATAATTTTATTTTTATTTATTTTATTTGCAGTACAGCAAACTCATATGCATCAGACAAGTGCTTCATCACAGGTCATGCCAGCAGCCCCACTGTTCTTTGTTTTGCAGACTGGGTAGTCGACCCCTTCCTAGCTCCCTTGAAGCTTAGAACAAAACCCTATTAAAAAATGGAGTACAGAGTTAAAAAAAGAATTTCCACCTGAAGAACTTCGGATGGCAGAGAAGCATCTTAAAAAATGCTCAACTTCATTAGTCATTAGGGAAATGCAAATCAAAACAACCCTGAGATTTCACCTTACACCAGTCAGAATGGCTAAGATTAAAAATTCAGGAGGCAGCAGGTGTTGGAGAGGGTGTGGAGAAAGAGGAACACTCCTCCACTGCTGGTGGGGTTGCAAATTGGTACAACCACTCTGGAAATCAGTCTGGCGGTTCCTCCGAAAACTGGGCACCTCACTTCCAGAAGATCCTGCTATACCACTCCTGGGCATATACCCAGAGGATTCCCCACCATGTAATAAGGATACATGCTCTACTATGTTCATAGCAGCCCTATTTATAATTGCCAGATGCTGGAAAGAACCCAGGTATCCCTCAACAGAAGAGTGCATGCAAAAAATGTGGTATATCTACACAATGGAGTACTATTCAGCCATTAGAAACAATGAATTCATGAAATTCTTAGGCAAATGGGTGGAACTAGAAAACATCATACTAAGTGAGGTAACCCAGACTCAAAAGGTGACTCATGGTATGCACTCACTAATAAGTGGATATTAACCTAGAAAACTGGAATACTCCAAACATAATCCATACATCAAATGAGGTACAAGAAGAAAGGAGGAGTGGCCCCTTGTTCTAGAAAGACTCAGTGAAGAAGTATAGGGCAAAACCAGAACGGGGAAGTGGGAAGGGGTGGGTGGGAGGACAGGGGGAGAAAAGGGGGCTTATGGGACTTTCGGGGAGTGGGGGCTAGAAAAGGGGAAATCATTTGAAATGTAAATAAAAAATATATCGAATAAAAAAAAAACTCAGGAGACAGCAGGTGCTGGAGAGGATGTAGAGAAAGAGGAACACTCCTCCACTGCTGGAGGGAATGCAAGTGGGTACAACCACTCTGGAAATCAGTCTGGTGGTTCCTCAGAAAACTGGGCATGACACTTCCGGAGGACCCTGCTATACCACTCCTGGGCATATACCCAGAGGATTCCCTGGCATGCAATAAGGACACATGCTCCACTATGTTCATAGCAGCCTTATTTATAATAGCCAGAAGCTGGAAAGAACCCAGATGTCCCTCAACAGAGGAATGGATACAGAAAATGTGATATATTTACACAATGGAATACTACTCAGCAATTAAAAACAATGAATTCATGAAATTCTTAGGCAAATGGTTGGATCTGGAAAATATCATCCTAAGTGAAGTAACCCAATCACAAAAGAACACTCATGGAATGCAGTCATGGATAAGTGGATATTAGCCCAGAAGCTCTGAATACCCAAGACACAATTCACATATCAAGTCATTCCCAAGAAGAAGGAAGGAGAGGGCCCTGGTCCTGGAAAGTCTTGAGTCAGCATTGTAGGGGATTACCAAGACAGAGAAGTAGGAGGGGGTTGATTGGAGAAAACCTAGACACTATTATGGATGCTCACAAATACTTGCTGACTAGAGCAGGATATAGCTGTCACCTGTGAGGCTCTGCTAGTGCATGACAAATAGAGAGGGAGACTCTCTCAGCCAGCCATTGAATTGAGCACAAAGTCCCCAATGGGGGAGCTAGAGAAAGAATCCAAGGAGCTAAAGGGGTTTGCAGTTCCACTGGAGGAACAACAATATGAGCCACTCAGTACTCCCAGAGCTCCCAAGGACAAAACCATCAACCAGAGATTACACATGGAGTTCCACTTTGCTCCAGACTCATAGGCAGCAGAGGATGGCCTTTCTGGACAACAAAGGGAGGAGAGGCTCCTGGTCCTGGAAAGGCTAGATGCAGCAGTGTACGGGAACACCGTGACAGGGAAGCAGGAAGGGGTTGATTGGGGAACAGGGGAGGGGAGATGGGACTTTTGTTGGGTGGGGACCAGGAAAGTGGAAATCATTTGAAATGTAAATAAAGAATGTATCTAATAAAAAAAAAGAATCTAGATGCAAAGAAATTTTAAAATGTCAAAAAAAAAAAAAAAAAAAGAAGGCTGGACATGCCAGCCACTGAGACCAGAGATCTTCCTGTCTCCACCACCTCTCCAGCTGTGGGATGTTTTTGTGTGAGCTTTGGGAATCAAATTCAGGTCTTTGCACTTATGTAGCAAGAACTTTAGGGCTAACCTATCTGTTCAGCCCCAGAACATATTTTCCTGTGATTTGAATGTGCTCCTGTATTCATGGTCTTCTTTGTTTGTATTTGTTCTATTTTCTGTTTTTTTGCTTTTTTTTTCCCTTGGAAATGGTTTCTCTGTGAAGCCCTGGCTGTTCTGTAACTCATCTTGTAGACCAGGCTGGCCTCAAACTCAGAGATCTGCCTGCCTCTGCCTTCCAAGTGCTGGAATTAAAGGTGTGCACTCAGTTGGCAGTGGAGGTGTTAGGGGGTGGGGGCTGGTGGAACAATGGGCAAAGCCTTTGCTGGGTTACTTGTCCTGGTCCTCACTTGGTCATTCTCTGCTTCCTGCCCCCCAAGCCCCCCTGCACCCCCATATGATCTGCTCTGATTCAAACATCCAAAACTATGAACCTGTCTTCCCTTAAGTTCTTATGTCCAGTGTTTCTGCCACAATGATGAAAAACTGACACATAAGGAACTAAAATATGTAACAAAAAATAACAAAGAAGCAATTCAACTTAAGAATAGACAGGTGGTCTGAACACAAAGGAAATACAAGTCAGAAGAGGAAATACAAGTGGCTGATAGATGTGTGAGAAAAACCAAGGACCATTCATTAGCTCCAGGAAAATGCAAACCAGTGCTACACCAATGTTTCATCTCGCTTCAGTACACACATTGTAAAAGCATAAATAACACAAAAAAATGAAATACAGCAAACACTGGCCAGAAAGGAAAGAGAAAGGAATTCTCATATACCATGGAGAGGAGGGCTGATGAGTATAATTATTGAGGAATACCACATGGGAGATTCCTTAGAAAGTTAAAAATAGATGTACCATTTGATCCATGGGTCCTGCTCTTGGGTATTCAAATGAGAGGAGGGAGCAGCATACCAAAGACACCCATACACCCATGTGTTAGAATAGCACTACCCACAACAGCCAAACTGCGCAGCCAGCTTAAATGTCCAGCAACAGCTGAGTGGGCAAAAAGAATATGGTATACACACACACAATGAAATATTATTTGGCCTCAAAGAAGAATGAAATTTGTCATTTGCAGAAAGGGATGGAATTATTGAACAAGACAGCAACATGAAAGTGTCACATGTTCTCTCTCATGTGGAAGCTGAAAGATGCTGATGTGGGAGGAAAGAAGCAACTGCGGCCGCTGGGAAGATGACTACAGAAGGCTGCATTGGATAAGCACAGATGCGTGTGTGTGTGTGTGTGTGTGTGTGTGTGTGTATGTGTGTCAATGTGTACAGCTAATACTTACTAATGAAAGACTTTAATAGGTGCCATAAATATTACTAACTCTCCAGATTATGAAACCAAGAATATCTTTATTTATTTGCGTTTTTATTTTTCCCCTTTTCTAGTATTCAGTATTGAGCCTGTGGCCTTGTGGGGCAAGGGCTCTGAGCTACACATCCAGCCCATGAAGATCTCATTGTCTTCTTTTCCTATATTTAATGTCAAATTATTTCCAATTGTAGCATTCACACTAAGTCAGATTTTATAATACAGATATTAAAAGAGAACCAGGCATGTAGAGGAACCCAATGTCTCTTTCTCAACTAAAACTGTTGGTACATTTATTTATTTTATGTTTGTGAGTGCTTTGCCTGTTAGCATGCATGGATGTGCACTATGTGTATTCCTGGTGCCCTTGGAGTCTAGAAGAACATATCGGATCCCCTGGAATTGGATAAATGGCTATAAGTCATGATGATGGTACTAGGAGTCGAACCTGGGTCTTCTACAAAAGCAGCAAGTACTCCTAACCACTGAGCAACCTCTCCAGTCCACAGTGTCTCATTTATTACTGGATCGATGTTTTCACATACTTTTGCGACTCACTCTCTCCCATTCATTGATGCAAAATGGCCATTCTCCCATAGGCCTCCTGCATGCTCCTGATCTGTGGAAAGCACTGCTGCTCCCCCCTCATCATTCTCCATCATCCTAACCTATCATCCATTTCCTCACTCTTCTAGACCCTTTTGAAACGTGAAGGCTATACTATACTAATTTATTCAGGCCTCACAATGTCACAATAGTATATAGTATATAACAGTGAACCATTGTGTGTTATTTTATTTTAAAAGACATGAAGAACTAGAAAAGAAACATTTGCTAAGGGAGAAAGTCGTTGGATGTTTCTAAGAGTGGCTTGGGTGGAAAGATGAGAACCCTGAACAATCTGGAAGTGATGGGGATCGAATAGCAGTGCCAATCCACCTTTCTTTGAGAACTTTGGGTTCCTTTGTATTGATTTAGTGTGTGTGTGTGTGTGTATGTGTGTGTGTGTGTGTGTATATATATATATATATATACATATATATATATAATATGATGCTTTTTTGTATACAAAACATTTATTTTTTGCATTACTTGTTTCTTTAAGAAATTATTATTTCCAACTATCTTCAGTCTGACAAATGGCTGCTGAGTGGCACTGTTAATAGAGGCATCAATTTTAGGAGTTGTGCTTCTGGAAGTGGAATAAGGAGGAGGTGGAGCCCGGAGTCGAAGATACTACTGATAATGAGGGTGTTTGACTGGTGGTAATTGGCAAGGAGAAAGCCTCAAAGACGGATCCAGAGCCCAACCCTTACACTGCAGGCAAGCTGCCAGATAAAAGACTTAAAACAGCACCAATGCTGGCAAGAAAAGTGTCTTCTGGCTGCTTCCGTGCCATAAAAGCTATTAAGAAGAGTTTAGAGAGAGGTACCACCCCTAAGTGGTAACTTCAGACTTGTAGTGAATCACCTAGGGAAAACATTTGCCATTACAGAAGTAGGGGACAAAGAGTGCTATCTCTTTCAGAGAGAGAGAGAGAGAGAGAGAGAGAGAGAGAGAGAGAGAGAGAGAGAGAGAGAGAGAGAGAGAGAGAGAGAATGCATGCAGTGGCATTGGAAGCCAAAAGAGTGTGACAATCTCCTCAAACTGGAGTCGTGAGATGAGCAACCTAATAACCTAATGTCCCTGACAGAACAGAATTTGGGTCCTCTTCAAGAGCATCAAGTGGTTTTGTTTGCTTTTGTTTTTGACTTTTTGTTGTCATAGTTTTGTTTTTCCATTTTTTCAGTAATTTAATTTTTTGTTCACTTTACATCCCTCCTCTCCTCCAAGTCCCTCTCTGCCCATTGCCCCTACCTCAGAGAAGGGGAGTCCCCTTTTGGTACCACCCCACCCTGGGACATCTAGTTTCAACAGGACTAGGCACATCCTCTCCCACTGTGGCCCAACTAGGCAGTTTAGATAGGAAGAAGAGGATCCCATGTCAGGGAACAGAGACTGAGGTGGTCTATGAAGACCAAGCTGCACGTTTGCCTTAAATGTATAGGGGGCCTAGGTTCAGCTCTTGCATGCTCCCTAGTTGGTGGCCCAGTCTCTGTGAGCCCCTGTGGTCTCAGATTAGTTGGCTTTGCAGGCTGTCTTATGGTGTCCTTGATCCCTCTGACTTGTTCAATTCTATCTCCCACTCTTCCACAAGACTCCCTAAGATCCTCCTGATGTTTGGCTGTGGGTCCATGCCTCTGTCTCCATCTGCTGCTGGATGAAGCTTCCCAGGAGAGAGTTATGCTAAACTCCTGTCTAAAAGCATAGCAGAGTATCATTAATAGTGTCGTGGTTGATTCTCTAACTTGGGATGGGTCTCAAGTTGGGGCAAGCATTGGTTGGTTGTTCCCCCCAGTCTCTGCTTCATCTTTAACCATGTGCATCTTGTAGGCAGGTCAAATTTTAGATCGAAGGTTTTGTGGGTGGATTGATGTTCCCCTCCATCCTCTGGAAGCCCTACTTAGCTACAGGAGGTAGCCACTCCAGTTTCTATATCCCACCTCTGGTAGGAATCTCAGATAGGGTCACCCCAGTAGACTGCCTATAGCCTCCTCTGTCCCAGGTCTCCAGCTAGTCACCAGAGATATGCCCCCTCATTGATTTCTATTCTTACTCCAAGATCTTACCCCCCCATCTCCCTACACCTCATTGCCATCCCTGTCCCCTCTCCCACCATCTCCTCTCCTACCCAGTTCCCTCTCTCTATCCACCTCCCATGACTTCCTTTTCTGAGTGAGATTCTCACATCCTCCTTTGTGACCTCCTTATTATCCAGTTTCTTTGGGTCTGCAAATTGTAGCATGGTTATTCTGTATTTTATAGCTAATATTCATGTATAAGTGAGTATGTACTATGCATGTCCTTTTGGGTCTGGGTTACCTCACTCAGGATGATATTCTCAACTTCCATCCATTTGCCTGCAAAATTCATAATGTCTTTGTTTTTAATAACTGAATACTATTGCATTGTGTAGATGTACCATGTTTTCTTTATCCATTTTTCAGTTGAGAGACATCTAGGTTGTTTCCAGTTTCTGGAAATCATGAATAATAAGAGCAGCAAATATTAAGAGCTGACCTATCACCTCTCCAGCCTCAAGAATGTCATCCTTAACAAAGTATAATCATGTGGTCTAGTTTATTAGAAAATACCATACTTAGAAGTATGCAGAAAAGGTTAGAAAGAACTCAGAAAATAACTAAGATGGAGGATGGGGAAGTGGCTGGGTAAAAGTACTCATTGCATATATGCAAGAGTCTGAACCACCGAAAACCACAGCATAGAGGCGTGGCTCTGGAACCCCAGTGGGGAGAGAAGACAGAGACAAGCAAGTCCCAGAGGCCCTCTGGCTAGTACAGCTGAAATGAAGTTTAATGAGAAACTCTGTCTCAAAAACTAAGATGGAGAGCAATGGAGGAGGGTTTCAATGTCTACACACTGCCTACACACACACACACACACACACACACACACACACACACACACACACACATGCACAGACACACACACATATACTACTTATATCATTGTCTACCCACTGCCTACACACACACACATACACACACACACACACATGTATACTACTTATATCATTGTCTACCTACTACCTACACACACACACACACACACACACACACACATGTATACTATTTATATCAATGTCTACCAACTGCATACACACACACACACACATAAACATGTAGACTACCTATACCAATGTCTCCCCACTGCTATATCTACACACACTACCTAATGCATATCAAACAACAATAAATGGCTGCTGTAACTTATTGTTGGTTAAAAGTTAAAACGTTCAGTGTATAATCAATCTTAAATTCTTTGCATATCACAGTAGTCTTTGAGGAACCACATAAGGACTCACACTGAAGGGAATCTATGACTATAAAGGATTTGGTAAGATCTATAGCCAACACACATTATTTTCCCAGAGAATAAAATGTGTCAACAATCTATTCAAGCTGTATGATGTGATGTTCCTCTACATTTTGTTTGAAATTGTAATCATATTTCTCTTCAATTACATAAAAGTTTTCAACCAAAAATTCAAATTATTTTAAAAGAAATTAAACAATTACTATTCACATATATTTTAAAAATCATATGATTTATTACTTATTTTTAACACAAGTTCTGGTCATGTAACTCTTCTGACTCAGAACTCACTATGTAGATGCCATACAGACAAGATTGGCCTCTGACTCACAGAAAGCGTCTTGTCTTTGCCACCGCATATGCTTGAATCAATGGTGTGTGCCAGGATGCCCAGCAAAGCCCTCGGTGTTACTTTGTCAAGTTAAGTCTCACAGCTAGGTTAATTCATAGTACTAAGCAGCTTATCTATGAAACTAGCCATTTATTTTAGGCTTTCAACTCTGTCTTCATATTTAATATTCAAGCCTTTTATTTTGGAATGTTTTGTGGGGTATTTTTCAGTAAACAGCAGATCTGGCAGTCTCCTGGTAGTAAAACTTGGGTCAGAAGATGGTTCTGTGGTGTGTAGGAAGCTGTTCAATGTTCTCTGACATAGATTACAAATGAAATCGAGGCAATGTCCTCACGGGGTCTTGATCTACACCCCAAGAACTGTACTACTGCAAGATTTTAATCAAAAAGGTAATAACACATCAAAAGAAATTTCAAAAAACTCAAAGCCTAAAAAAAGTCACCAGGTAACTTGGAGGCTGTACGTGAGTTAATGCATATGTCTTCTTGATCTTCTGATTTTAATGTGATATTATGTCTTTAGTTCACTGGAGGCTACAGCTTGGTGGAGAGTGAGCTGTGAGTCTGCTGCACTAGGGTCATTCTTCCCAGTAGTAGAGTATCTAGTGGTCCCTGGGAAGAAGAGAGGCAGTGAGGCTGCAGGAGAGGAAGCAGTCTCAAAGGGGAGAGTGTATTATCTGCTGAAGCCCAGACACCTTGGAGTTTTGTCCCCTTGGCAGTGAACACAGTCACATTTACACAGTCGCCAAGCATCAACCGAAACAACATCCAGAGGCTGGAAGATGTCTGGGGATGATTTCTGTGAGTACTTGGGTTTTCATTTACCACCTTGTTGAGTCACATGTTAAGGATGGAGGGTCACATTAAAAATAAGCATGCTACTTACTTTGAAGCAAATTATTATTAAATGACTGTGCTTCAAAACATTTTTTTTTAATTTCAACTTGAAATGAAGTCATTTGAGTTTGAAGCATATGCCTTTGCAAAGTTGTTGCCAAAAAAAAAAAAAAAATCCAGACAAGTTAATTTTTGCATTTGCTGTTTGCAAAACTGTTGATTCAAGATGTGAGAACAAAATTTAACTCTGGACAGTAAGGCTTCTCTTACCATGGCCTGGTGTGGTCCTCATTTGTGTCCACTCAAATGATTGCTGCTTATGCCAAAGGAAAACCATGTCTGAACTGTGAAATGTCTCTGTAATTTAATCCAAAAACCTTAACAACTTAATAAACAATTTATGAGTACAGAAGCTAGGGTGATGGATAGTGCCCTGTGAGATCCTACAGACCAGCCTGTAAAGAGATCCTGTTGATACGTGGCTCACACATGATCTTTCTGCAGAGTAGATGTTCATCTATGCCACTTGTGGTGGTGCACAAATATAATCACTGCAGAACTGTGTGAGTCTGAGATCAGCCTTGTCAACACAATGATACCAAAAAAATAACAACAACAATAATAAAACCCCCATCCATCTATAAACATACTCTCTACATTCATCTTCAGACTTTATGGAGTAATGCCTTCATTGTTCTATTGTGGAGACAGAGTGTGAGTTGGTTTTCTGTTTTAATGTTTTATTTTATTGGCTTTCAATGGGTAATACTCTGACATGGGAAGAGATACCCAAACAAGCAAGAATATACTATGAACTGATGGCTTCCTTCCATACCAACCCCATAGATATATTTCCACCTTGACAGTTCTTGTTGGCATTTGTAATGGACCATTTTCAGTATACTCCCTTTCTCTGTCCTTACATGCACATATCTGAGCATATATTTCTATATGGCCAGCATTTGTTTCCACATTAAGAAAATAGCATATAATAAGAGAAAACAGAAAATGTTCAAAGTTGGAGCATTATTGGACATTTCTTTATTTTAAAAAAATGTAAAATTACCTTTATCATTTTATGGTGTGTGTGTGTGTGTGTGTGTGTGTGTGTGTGTGTGCAATCACACACTTTCATGCCATGGCAGATATGTGGAGGTCAGAGGACATCCTAATGAGAGTCGGTCCTTTCCTTTCACTGTCTGGGTTCAGAAGATTGAACTCAGGTCATCAGACAAGCACCTTTACCTGCTTAGCTAGTTCACTGACCCGCTCTGGTCCTTGCTTTTTACCATTAACAATGTGTATTGGGGCTGGAGGAATGGTGGAGCAGTTAAGAGCACTGGTCACTCTTTTAGAGGGTAGTGGTTGGATTCTCAGAGCTTGCATGATGGCTCCCAGTCACCTGCGACTCCAGTTACAGGCCATTCAATACCTTCTGACGGCACTGCATATATGTGGTGCACAGAAATACATGCAAGGAAAACATACAAACACAAAAAGTTTAAAAGACCATGTATGTTGGAGAACGTTCAATGCACACAGCCTTCCCTGGTTCTTTGGAAGGAGGTGATCCACTTCAATTACGCTGAAGCGTAATTTACTTAATTGGGTTTCTATCGCTAAACATTTCAAGTGATCTCCTGTCTTTTGTGAACACAAATCCTGCAAGAAATATGCTTGTACATATGTCTTCATGCATATGCGCGCTCTATGTGCTGCACAGATTCCGAAACTGAGGTTGCTTCTTCATTAATTTCTGAGGTCAAAGTGGATTTTTGGTGCTGCTTTGTTGCCACAGAAAATAATGGAAGTACTCCAACAATTGTCCATACTTTTTGTGAGTCCACATCCCCCACACCCTCTCCCAGGTCCAAATTGCTTCACTCCTAAATATTTCAATTCTTTTCATTTTTGGAACAGTTACAGGTTAAGAAAGGAACATGCTCCAAGGACTCCTCACACTGGTGCTGGAATTCACACTCTGATGACTGGAATTGAGGTTTAGAACTTTTCTGTGCTTCTGTTTTCTTATCTGTAAATAAAATCAGACACAACCTCATAGGCTTTGGGGAGGCTTCCATGAACTGGCATCTGTACAATGCTCATCCAGTCTGGACAGGTGCTGCTCCTATTAATTTGCTCTTAATGACATTCTCTTTGCCTGTCTTTTTGCTTTCTACTTATTCCTCATGCATAGCTGAGAAAAAACTCCTATATCTCATGTCTCTCTGTGTATCTATTTACTTCAAGGTTGCTTCAAACTCATATTTGAACAACCCTTTTAAACTAGTCCTAACCTGCCGTGATATAACAACAGTTTCTGCCAGAATATCTTCTGATATATTTGCTGATATACTCACTATATTATAATACAATATATTGGCTATATAAAGCATGTAAACCATCACCCTGGGGTAGTAGGTTAGAGTCTACTCCAGATCATTCAAGTGGCCAACCCTGCCCTGTGCTCATCTCAGAGACAGAAACAAATTGTTCATGTTTGAAAAGCTTCTTTCCCAAAATTCCTTGTTTTGCTGTTATTGTTGTTATTTAATAGCATAGATATCTTTCTAGAATCTAATTTATCCAATTTCTCTTTCTATTTTTATACTCTCAGCTCTCACTGTCACTTGGGCTCATGACTCATGTAAAATTGCCAGGTCTCTTCCCTTATCCTCAAATGAGAAATTCTCAGCTTTTGCACACTCTAATTCTGGAAGTGAAATTTTGATGTGAATGCTCTTGTTCAGCAACCAAAACTGAATGATTTTGCAAATTTGTTTTGTCTAGTTTCTGCAAACAATCATTTTTAGATTTATTGTATGAGTATGGCAGAATAAAATTGACATGGGCAGAGAAAACAGTTTATTTGTGCTGGCCACACAAATATTAAGCCTACTCTCTTTGATGTCTCAAGTTGGCCCAACAATTTTGTGGTACTGTTAGAGAGTTACTATTCAATAGAAAGAAAATGCCCGGCCTCTCAGAAATGTCTGTCACCCACTCTCATGCACATCTCTTCCTCAGAAAATCTTCAGGTTTGGAAAGAGAACTTTGAAGTTCTTCTGTTGAGAAGAGTATGACCATTGATTTCCTTGCTACTTACCCATTTCTGTTGTGGCTCAGGCTGCTGGCTTTATGGAAGAATCTGGTGGAATGCACAATCTGGGGCCTCTGTAACATGTTGGAAACAAAGGATGCTCTGTGGCCTGCTTGCTCTTCTTTCACATCTTGACAATTCTTCACAGGCACTTTGACATACTCTCCATTTTCCCAGCCATTTTCCATGACCTCTGGCCATGTAACCAACTCTTGCTATGAAGTTATATCACTCTTTCCAGAAGATTCCTCTGGAGGTCCCACTGTATACATGCTAGCAAATACAGACTGTATCATGTGACTGCTGGGGTGCCATTTTGATCTCTTAAGTATCCCATGTTGGTATGAGAACATTCTCTCTTGGGTGCTCTGTGAAGTTTGAGTACCTAAAAATAGTTTTCTCTGCAAGGTCATCTCCAAGTGGCAAGGAGAAGGACAGAGAAAGGAACACATGAGAGATTATCCTTCTGTTCTCCCATCCTTTCTCCATCTTCTTTTTCTCCCCAAACCCAGAGTCTAAAAGGCATAGACTGACATGTCCACTTCTTTCTTCTACTAACATGTCTAATTGGCTTAAGAAACCTTTTATGTGAGAAACATGAGTTGGTGGTCTAGCCTAGCTTCTTAGACTATTAGTGGGTAGTAATGAATTCAGAAGTTTCTCTCAAGGCTATAGCTTTTTACTTTGTTTTACTTTTATTTCTTGTTTTATTTTTGTTCTTGTTTGAGGTAGAATTTTATATATTCCAGACTGGGCCTCACGTTTACCACATAGTCAAGAATTGCTGATACCTCCTAAGTGCTGGGCTTACATGACTATGACAATAGCTTTCATATAAGCCATCATAAGATGTGATGTATTGACATTGTGATGCTGATATTTCTCTCTCTCTCTCTCTCTCTCTCTCTCTCTCTCTCTCTCTCTCTGATTTATTTATTGATATATGTAAGTACACTGTAGCTGTCTTCAGACACTCCAGAAGAGGGCATCAGATCTCATTACGGATGGTTGCGGGCCACCGTGTGGTTGCTGAGATTTGAACTCAGGACCTTTGGAAGAGCAGTCAGTACCCTTAACCTCTGAGCCATTTCTCCAGCCCTGATATTTCTTTTATTGGCATCAAACTACATTTGAGAGCTGGAAGGATAGCTCAGTAGGGACAGTGCTTGCCTAGCACACAAAGTACTGGTTCAAATTTTAGCACTACATAAACTGAGTATGATGGCCCATGTCTTTAACCTTTACATTCAGAAGGTAGAGGCAGGAAGACCAGAAGTTCAAGATTATCCTTGATTACATAATGAGTTCAGGGCTTTAAGATTCTGTCTTTAAAATAAAATGAAACAACAATACTCCCTCCCAAAAGAAAATGCATTAGAAACAGCAGAATATGATGGGCATGTTAGATCCCTTGTTGTACCTACCCAGTTCTCTATCACAGTCATAGCTCCACCTCCCTTCTTAACAGCTGTTACATCAGCCGGGAGAAGGTCACGTATTTGACCATGAACTAAAGAAAATGATGAGTTAAAGAAAAGATGTGGATGATTTTAGAATATTCCCTCTGTCATGCTTACCGTATACTCAATGGCTGTAGTGAGTAACACTCCAATCTTCATAGCAAATAGGATAAGTCTACTTGTGAACCTTCACATTCAGTTGTCCCTTAGGATATTTTCCAACATATGTTTTCTACCAAGACACCTCAACTGCATGACAAAGTGTTCCTCGTTCAAATGAATGTTGTCATTCTGAATTCCAAAGAATTAGTAATATCTTTTCTCCAGAAATATTTAACACTCTATGTGTCACCTTTGCTAGGGGGCTGGGTCATTGATGACTGACATTGAACACATTGAGAATAAGTCAACCTGGATTCTAGATCGGCTCATCTACTGAAGAAGCAATGACTTCATAAAACCAATGTAAGAAGAAAAACACCGTAAGAAGAAAAATAATTACTCTGCCTTCATCTTACAACTGATTTATTTTACTTTCTCCATTTCTCTCTGCATTTATTACATGCTTTGTAATAGATAAAACCTTTCTGATAGTAACATTTTCAACATGATTTGTATTTCTCAAAATATGTTTATGCTTTAATTAAAGAAAACATGACATTATAGAGTAAAAATAAAAATCAGTCTATTTTTTAATCAATCTTATTTTTTACTCAAAGAAGGTTATAAAATTAATTTATAAGATTATTGGAGATGCAGTAACTAGTTTAACAAGCTGATTAATTTTATACTAGTGTATGCATACATAATAATGCACTTCCTTTGATTTAATTGTATTAATCCCAAAAGATAGATATATGAGTGTAATAAATCTGTCTCAAGCTCTGGCCATAACATTCCTTAAAAGGTGGAAAGCTGATGATTACCTGAAAGAGACCACTGTTCAGCGTGGGATCTCAAAGCTAGACTCTTCAACAGTGAAAGCCTGGCACTGTTTGAAACAAGAAAAGAATTTTCCAAATGCCTTTATCTCTATAATTAGCACACCACAACTCAGCTTAGAAGACATTTCAGAGAGTTGGGACTAATAGAAGACAAATATGAATTTAGACCTAAGAGACTAGACAGGAAAAAGTGTTGAATATGGAACTCAAGATGTCACATCCAGGGTTCTTTTCTCTCAATTTACCTGTTGCCTTTCCTCATCCTAATCATAATTTAAATAAATAAATAAATAAACGAATGAATGAATGAATGAAATATTCCATAGCTTTCCAGATACTTGGTTAAGTTGTTAAGATTTTATGACATTTATCCTGGCCTTTTCTTCTATAAACCTGGTTTTTAGTCAAGAATTTTCTTTCAAGGATCCAATCAGGTAAATTATAAGGTTACATAAGACTCCATTTGTAAAGATAACAAATTGGGAGTTAAATTGGCAAGTGTTAAAGATACCTTGGGGATGTACTGGTGGTGGAAAACTCCCCTAGTCTTTGTAGTGTCTTGGGTTCAATGCCCAGCACAAGAAAAGAAACAAACAACAGGAAGAAAATAAACAAGAATGGATCCCCACCCTTATTCATATCGTACCTGGTTTAGATGTAAGTAGTCGGTGGACAGAAAGACAAATATAGGTAAAACCTTTGCTGTTGCTTTCTTTTAAAACAAAATCAAATTATTAAAAGGGGAAATCATTTGAAATGTAAATAAAAATATATCGAATAAAATTAAAAAATATTTGGAAGAATAATGTAATAATATTAGTGTCATATGAAATATAAGGTTGGAAAACTAAAAAAAAAAAAATCAAATTATTTTCTTTCACAAGAAAAGCACGACCTGGTTTCAGTAGCACATAGTTCCAGCGTCTGTACTGGCTGAAGCTAGACAGTTGAAAAAGCCTGGGCAGCAGAGTGAAACCGTGCCCTGAAAAAAGGAATACCAGAAGGAAATATGTAGGAAAATCCCATATGCAAACCTTACTACTTAAGGCAATTTAAAATGTTTAAATTTAAAAAAAAGATGAAAACCAACATGCATGAAATATATTCTGTGGATGGAGTCGAGGTGCTTTCCTAAGTCTGTCCTTCCCTGTTGCATCATCTCAGCCTCTCTGAGGTGCTTCTCTGTGTTTGTCCATCCTGGGATGCATCGTCTCCACTTCTCCCAGCAGCCCTCAGTAATAATCATCGATCATGAAAAGCATCTGGCTTTCCCCATCTCTCATTTTGGTGTCTGTTCTTTTTCCTTCAGTACTGGAGAACTGAACCTGGGACTTCATGCATGCTAGAAAAGTGTCCTACCACTCAGCTACAGCCCTAGTACCACTCTTAGAATTTTTGACTCATTTGGAGGATAAAGACATTTTATGATGTTCTGACTCTCCATGTGCACGATATTTCATCAATCCATTTAGGTACATCTTTGAAAATATAATTTTTGCAGTGAGAAGCTATATGTTTGAGAAAGTTATTTTTAGTTATTTTTTATATATTTGTGATCCTATAACATTTATAATGAAATTGATCATGTTGAGGTACAATTTTCAAATAATAAACCACATCCATCTTCAGCATACAGCATGATCAGTTTTTACATTCATGTAGCAGCCATTAGGCAAAGCCTACAGTAATCTTGTCATGATTTCATGATTGTCTTATTCGTTATCGACCCCTGTCCTGACTCAGGAAAATCTTATTCTTCTTTTTGTCACTTGGAGTGTTGTTTGTTTGTCTGATTGTTTGATTTGTTTTGTTTTGTTTTTCTTTTCTTTTATAAGGCAGAATTTATGTTTGATAATCTAACCTTTATTTTGAAAATTTTGTCTAAAATTATCTGCTGCCTGGTATAGTGAATGTCATTTCATGTATTAAAAATCATTTAATGCATTTCATGAAATATCTTCTTAATCCATTTACTTTCAGCATATTTGTTTCCTTTATTTTTTTTTTTGATTTTTGTGGCTATAATAAAATTACATCATTTCCCTTCTTGTCCCTCCCTCCAAAGTCTCCCATACAACTCTCCCTGCTCTCTTTCAGACTCATGGTCTCTGTTTTCATGAATTGTTGTTACATGCACATATGCATATGTATAATTGCTCAGTCTGTCTAATGTAACATGTGTGTATGTTTTCAGGAATGACCATTTGGTATTGGACAACCAACCCTTGTGCTCTTCTCTGGAAAAGACGATTTCTCCTGCGCTCAATTTTCCGTACTTGTATACAGTTCTTCATGTAGGTTTGAGAACTCACTTACTATTCACTTTGGTGTGTCTTTGTTCAGCTCATGTTTGGATAGTTGGATTTCTGGGTGTAGTTGCTGACATTACTAGGAAACATAGACTCAGAGCAAACTACCCAATCTTCCAGTTCTTACAATAATTCCATCCCCTCTTCCACAATGCTCCCCTGAGCCGTGTGAGTGTTTTGCAGATGTATCAGTTGGGACCAGTCTCCACAACTCTGCGTTTTGATTGGTTGTGGTTTTCTGCAATGGTCTCCATCTGCTGGAAAGAGAAGTTTCCTTGATGAGGGGTGAAGACTACATTTATCTGTGGGTATAAGGACAAATGGAGATTATGCTGGCTTAATAAAATGTTGGTTGTTCCTTCAAGATCCCTGCCTTCACAAGCCTTGTCACGATTTCCAGTTACCTATATATTAAGTTATTGAAAACTTGTCCTACTCGTTTGAGGCACAATATAAAAGTTTTAAATTGTTTCCTTCCTTCATGTACCACTTTGATTCTTTTTTAAGTGTTCAGCTCTCCTGTTTTCTCTGCGAGTGTGTGGTCTACTGTCATGTTCATCTGGCGGATTTTTCTGATTAACAAATTTCTACTTGGGTATTCAGAGCTTCTGGGCTAATATCCACTTATCAGTGACTGCATTCCATGTGTGTTCTTTTGTGACTGAGTTACCTCACTTAGGATGATATTTTCCAGTTCCAGCCATTTGCCTAAGAATTTCATGAATTCATTGTTTTCAATTGCTGACTAAGTATTCCATTGTGTAAATGTACCACATTTTGTGTCCAGAAGCTCTGAATACCCAAGACACAACTCACATATCAAATCATTCCCAAGAAGAAGGAAGGAGAGGGCCCTGGTCTTGGAAAGGCTTGATGCAGCATTATAGGGGATTGCCAGGACAGAGAAGTGGGAGGGGGTTGATTGGAGAACAGTCGAGGAAAAAGGGCTTATGGGACTTATGGGGAGGGGGGAACTGGGAAAGGGGAAATCATTTGGAATGTAAACAAAGAATATAGAAAATAATAATAAAAAAATTTCTACTTAAGGGGCTGGATAGTTGTGGAGAAGAACTTGCTGTGCAATCATGGAAATCTGAATTTGGATTACAGAACCCATGTAAAAATGTACTTTCTGACTGAAGAATTGGCTCAGTGGTGAAGAATTCCTGTTGTTTTTGCAAAAGACCAGAGTTCGGTTCCAACCACTCTTGTGTGGGTCACAACTACCTGCAGCTCCGGTTCCAGAGGATCCAATAATGCCTTCTTCTAACTTCTACCCTCACATGTACAAACCCATACATATACAAATAATGAAAAATAAAAACAGCATCTTTTAAAAAGAGAGAGATGATTAAACCTGTAACTCTAGGGTGTGGTGGGTAGAGACAGGGGGATCCCTGGGGTTTACTGGCTGCCAGCCTAGCTCCAGATTGAATGAGACATTCTGTCTCAAAGGAATGAGGTGGAGAGTGTTAGAATAGGAAACCAAATGTTCTTCTCTGGTCTCAGTGGACATGTACATGGGTGTGTCCTTTCATATACACATGTATACAAATATACAAACACAAAAGAGATTTTGTCTTTAAAAGGTCATCCTCTTACTGTGTGTATGCTTCCCTTTAAGTTCATTGAATACATGGGTGATAGGTTTTAGGGACAATTTGTTCATTATAATTTGATAATTAGGGCCCTTATTAGTTAATAAAATAATCTATTTTATTTCTGAGGTTTGTTTATTGAATTCATGTTTTTAAATTTGTTACTTCATCTCTATATCTCCATTTCCTTTTTTATTGGATGCTATTTATTGTGTTGCACAGCTGAACTTGACTTTTTCTCTTTAAATAATGATTAGTTTCTTTTGGCTGATGGCTAACTTACTTGAAAAGCAATTTAATTTTCTTGAGTCTTGTTGTTAGTGTTTGTATATAAAGCATGCCCTGGTCCAGGACCAGCTTAAACCTATTGTTACAGAGTGATTCTTCTAAGTCTAATGAATGAACTAAGTGTTCCAAATTCTCCACTGAGATTGCTCAGAACTCAATTATCCTTTAGCCCTTTGAGAACTCCATGAATTTTTAACTAAAAACTTGCTCATAGTTGGTCATTATCTACACTTATTATATCTACTTACCTACCTACCTACATACATACATATTATGCACTATCTATAATCTATCTATCTATCCATCTATCTATCTATCTACCTATCTATCTCTCTATCTATCTACCTATCTATCTCTCTATCTATCTATCCATCTATTCATTACACCTGGGAAGAGAAACCATCAACCAAGGAGTTGTCGCCATCAGTTCTGCCTGTGGCCATCGTGAGGCGTTTTCTTGGTTGAGGATTGATGTGGAAGGGCTGCTCTCACTGTATCACTTCTGGTCCTTTGTTGTATAAGAAAGCAAGCTGAGCAAGCAGTGTCAGTGACTCAGGAATCAGCATTCCTCTGTGGTCTCTTCTTCAGTCCCTGTCTTGAGTTTTTGCTTTGACTTTCCTTGATGATGGAGTGTAACTTATAAGCCAAACCAACTCTTTCCTCTCCAAGTGGTTTTGGTCAGTGTTTTTATCACAGCAACCGAAAGAAACTAAGACAGGCATATATCATCATATATAAGAGGACAGAACAGATAGATGTCAGGTTTATAGAGATATTGGCAGTTCTGTTCCATCTCACAGATAAAGATTCTTCATTTCACTGTCTCAAGGTTCAACCATGTTCTCTCACATGATGTGATCTTCCTTCTTTTTCTTTCTAAATAATATATCAGTGTCTGCATATATCACATTTCATTCATTCACTCAACTACTGATAGATACATAGGTTGTTTTGTACCTTCACAGTTGTGAATATAGTGGTTTGATTAATATTGTCCACCATAAGCTCACATTTGAGTGCTTGGTCCTCAGTTGTTGGAACTGTTTGAGAAAGATAATGAGATGTGGCCTTGTTGAAGAGGTATGTCACCTGGAGTGGTCTTTAAGATTTCAAAGGCCCATGGCATTCCCAGTTCTCTCTCTCTCTCTCTCTCTCTCTCTCTCTCTCTCTCTCTCTCTCTCTCTCTCTCTGCCTAATGGCTGTTGTCTCATCACGTATATTATCAAGTCTGCCTGCTTCCGTGCTCCTTGATGGTCACAAACTCATCTTCTAAAAATGTAAGCCCTAATTCAATGATTTCTCCCAGAAGTTACCATGGTCATGGTGTCTCATCAGAGCAATAGAAAAGGAACTACGACAGTGACTAGATATCTCTGTAATGAACATAGGAATGCAGATCTTGATTAGTGCTTTAGAATATGTGCCCAGAAATGAGACTGCTAGCTCTATTTTAAAGTTCTGCAAGGAACTCCATAATGTTTCCCTTCACGGCTACGTTACTTTGTGTTCCCACAGTATGCTAAGTGAGCAGCCAGTCACAGAAGAACAAACGCTTCATGATTCCACTTACATAATGGATCTAAAAACAGTAAAATCTATAGATGAATCATGGTTGCCAGAAGATGGGGAGAGGAGAAAATTGGGTGGGGGTGGATAACTGATTTCTCAGAGAGACTTAAAGGGGAGTCTCTGTGCCTGACACACCTCTCTATCCCTTTTGCTTTTGTTTCCTACTTACCTGGCTCTTAAGTTTTTATTTTATTTAGGTACACTTAGCATAAACTAAACGGCACATCAATACAAGGCACAGTGTGACAGGTTTGGATATAGGTATGCACCCACCATACCATCACACAGTCAAGTGCCCAATGTCTTTATCACCTTTAGAAGGCTACACTCATCCTTGTAACCCTCTCTTACACCCCTGAGTCCTTTACCCAGGCAGCTACTGTTTAAGGCAGTCTTTTGAGTCAATGTTTCTGTCTCGAGGTTGTTTTAGGTAAACAACCTGTTTCTTTGAAGGTTTCTTAGGCCAGAAGTAGAACAATCCTTAGCCTAGGGCCAGCAAGGAGAGTCCCTGGGAAAACAATATTCACCTGTGTTCTCCCACATCGCTGCTTCTATAGGAGCTGCTGTGATTCTGGCCCCCTGTGAGTTACCTGTTGCCTTGTGCTAGTCATTTCAGATTCTTTCTCTGGCCACATCTAGTTTCCACAGCACACACACACACACACACACACACACACACACACACACACACACACACACACACACAGGTGTTTTCTATTTTGCTGAATGCTTGAGGACATCCATGTAATTATATTATGTTAAGCAATAGGTCTTATTGAGTTTGTCAGGAAAACAATTAAGTGTAATAATAAACCTTAAGAAGGTCTGTATGGTATCTGAAGGCAAAAGGAAAAATCTTCATTTCTAGTTGATGGCTTATGAATGCTTCAGAAAAATGGAATTCAGATATCAGTGTGGTCCTCAGAGCATCTAGACAGATCCTGTGCAATGCTTATGCCTCATTAGAGACTGGGCACATTTTTCTAATAGAATCCTTGAGTTTTATTCTCAATTCTGGCTTGTGTCTAACTCTAAAATTTGAGTTACTGTGCTATGTGCTAAGTAGATCACTGTGTCTTTTTCTGACAATTGATCAGAACAGGGAGAACAGTTTCCTTTAGACTGGCAGCAAGAAATGATGCCTTCTGCTCCTTGGTCTGATGGTTCATTTGGCTTGTTATTGTAAATTGGGCATAATAAGCTTCCCATGAAGATCTCCCTTCAGTCTTGACTGGTTGCTTCACTGGCTGATTACATATATTGACCATACTGACACTTGTTTCAGGTTCCATGTCTGAAACTTGAGTCAAGATTCCACCATAAAAAGGGATATGACAATCCTGGCTTTGGAAAGAGGGCTTCTTTTTGCTTGGTAGATGAAGAGAGATGGAAACAAAGACACTGGACGTATTCCCTTTGAGTCTGTGCTTGATATTTTTTCTGTCTGAACTGTAAGTTGCTGAGATAGTGTGCATTTATCATTTATTCATACATTTATTTATTTGTGATACAGGGCCTTGTTACTTAGTCCCTGGTCTTGAACTTATAATACCCCTGACATAGTTTTCCAAAGTGCTGGGGATACAGGTCAGGAACACTGTCTCCTGCTCTCTCTCTCTCTCTCTCTCTCTCTCTCTCTCTCAGAATTGTTTTGAGCAGGGAAGTTCCTTTTTCAAATTCTGTTTGACATCTTTCATTTAATCTGAAAGTTTGAGTTTTAGTCTATAGTTTACTGTAATGTTAATTGATTTAAAGTTGCTTAAAAATGCTCTACTTCCTGAAGGTCCATATTGATACTGGGTTTAGCAATCACCAGCTTCAATTGCTTGTCTTTGTCATTCAAATGTGTATGTTGAACTGTGTGGGTTTCACAGTCTGAAAGCCAAGAAGAGTTCAGTTGAAAAGAACATGCATGCCTTTTTTTGTCTTCTGTTCCTTTTCTAGAGGGTTACTCCAATGAACAGGATAGGAAACAATGTGTAGAGCCCCCTGTGCAGCAGCCAAATCAGTCACAGTTTCCTGTAGTATGGATTTGTCTTGAGCACTTTCTGATGTGGCTTTGATGGTGTTTGTGATCATCTCATTGCTCTGCACTAAACTGTAATATGGGAATGTCTACTGGGTCAAAAGAGCCATACCTGGTTTGTTTCACTGTTTATGGGCACCAGCAATTACTTTTATACCCAGCCATCTATAACTAGTAATTCATGACTTTTGCAACCTAGATCCATGAATAAGTTTAACCCCTTAACTTTCTGATTCCTGCCCTGTTAGAAATAATTTTTTAAATACATAGTAGATAATTTTTCATATAATAAATTATCTTCTTAGAGAGAATTTATTTGGGTAGTATATAATAGGACTCACTCTTGATTTTACTTGAGATTTCTTACTTCTCAAGATAACCAGCAACCAATGCTATGCTGGGAGGAAAAATATCTCATTTTTGCCTCATCTTCTTTAAGCATAAGAACCTTGTTAGCCAAAACAAGCTGGAAAGCTATGAGACAATCTAAGGGAAAATGGCCATTACCTGGAGAGATCCAATAGAGAAAAAAACAAATGAAACAAAAACAAAACAGCAGCAGCAGCAGTGACCACAAAAACCCATCAAACCCTCACCATTAATCCCATCTTTCCTGAGATAGCAGAAACTTAAGTCAGCTCTTCATGCCTATCTTTGTCCACCATTTACTGGCCATCAAATATTGTCTTAAGATTAGACAATATGATGCAATATAATATCTTACTGCAAAGAGAAATGACGTGTGGATCGATGAAAATAATGTGTCAATGCACTGAAAAAAAATCACATTTTACCCAGAGTTTCCTTAAAATGTAGAGCTGAGAAACTGAAGAATCATGGAGGAGGCTAAATAGAGAATGCAAGTATCAAAGACTTGGTGAGACCCCCCTGAAAACACCAACTGGAAAAAAAAAGACTTGAAATAGTTTCCAAGAGACAGTGCAGAGCTACAGAAGCAAAGTATGTCATAACTCCTGCATTTGCAACCTTCTAAAACTTTTGGGAAAGTTATGACAACAAGAGCAGCACCTGGTTCCTGCTTTCTGATTTTGGAGCAAGCTGTATTCAATTACAAAATCTACTTGATTTCTTATAGAATAAATGCACTTGCCTCTCTAATTTTGACTTCACTTTCTAAAATAATTCTAGTCAAATCCCTTTGAACTTTCTGCTGCTGAAATATGGTTTCATTTTAAGTGGATTCACTGTGAAAGAACTTTTGCTGCCATCGAAAGCATGAGAACCTTCTAGGAATCAGGCAACCCATCTTCTTCTTTCAGCCCTGCCCTCATTCTCCTTTGAATCTTCTTGTCTTTGCTCTGTTTGTTATTTTTTCTGGTTTTCTCCTTTCTGTCCTTCATGGCTGTGACAGAGGTGACTGACAGCTCAGGAACCAGTTAGATTCTTGCAACCTGTGGATTTGCTTACCAATCCCTTTTTTAGAAAATAAAATCTAACTCTCCCCTTATTTTTAAACATTTTATACAAGTAAATTTTGAATTTACTTTTGAATTTTAAGCAAGTAATTTGTGAAGGTTGCTTTATTTTTACTTAATCTCCCTAAGAAAGAGCAAAATCGCCACAGTAATTATTTGCTATCTTCCTCTTTTGGAGAATTGGGCAGGAAGGTAAGGGTTACTTTTACCAAGAGGAAGCCTTATTTGCATACACAACTCTCTGGCAGACTTGTGTGAGGCCTGCTCCTTTGATTGGAAGAAATATCTCCCATGATGCTATTCTTTTCTTCAGGGGTCCTCTCCTGGCTCTCACCATTGCTCTCTTTAATTCCTCTCCCCGTAGTGCTCTCTCTTTGGATGTTACACAGCACAAAATATTCTAAAAATAAGTGCTTCTACTCCGCACCCAAACCCCCAAATATACTCATGTATGAATCCAGAGAACAAATCAAACAGGCAAAGCGCCTGCCTGGCAAGAAGCCGACATGTTCAACTGTGCACAATGCAAAAAACCATTGGCTGGGATGTAATGTAAACATTGACTTACAAGCTTTGGTGTGCTCAGTGTTTGTGTTGTTTAAGTAGCTCATTGAAAATGAAGGGTAAAGAGATTTATCATCTTACTTATACAAGTCAGGTTTTGTAAGGAAGAGGGATTTCAGGAGTATGCTAAGTGGTGAGAATATGTCTAGTAAGCAGCACAATGAAACAAGAGACTAGCATTTAGGAAGAAGAGATTCTTCTCACTAGAGGAGCCAAGGTAGTGAGTACATTAAGCAATCGCAGAAAGGTAAATTATACTTCATGCCGCAACTACACAAAAGAAATCAGCAAGCGCATATGTATGAAGAATTGGGCGCGCGCGCGCATGCGCGCGCGCGTACACACACACACACACACACACACACACACACATACACTAAACACAGCTAATATTTGTTAAGTGCTCAACATGAAAAACACCTTTCTTAGGGCAATTCCATGTGGCAAGCTATTCTTTTCACTTTACAGATGCAGCATCGAAAAGTAGCACTGTTCTTTTTTTTTTTAACTTTTTTATTTTTTTATTCAACATATTTTTTATTTACATTTCAAATGGTTTCCCCTTTCCTGGCTCCCCACTCCCCAAAAGCCCCGTAAGCCCTCTTTCCTCCCCCTGTTCCCCCATCCACCCCTTCCCACTTCCCTGTTATGGTATTGCCCTACATTGCTGTACTGAGCCTTTCCAGAATCACGGGACACTCCTCTGTTCTTCTTGGACATCATTTGATGTGTGGATTTATGTTTTGGGTATTCCAAGTTTCTAGGCTAATATCCGCTTATCAGTAAGTGCATACCATGATTGATCTTTTGAGACTGGGTTACCTCACTTAGTATGATGTTCTCCAGCTCCATCCATTTGTCTAAGAATTTCATGAATTCATTGTTTCTAATGGCTGAATAGTACTCCATTGTGTATATATACCACATTTTTTGTATCCATTCCTCTGTTGAGGGACATCTGGGTTCTTTCCAGCTTCTGGCTATTATAAATAGGGCTGCTATGAACATAGTGGAGCATGTGTCCTTGTTACATGCTGAGGAATCCTTTGGGCATATGCCCAGAAGTGGTATAGCAGAGTCCTCTGGAAGTGACCAAATAACCCTATTAAAAAATGGGGTACAGAGCTAAACAAAGAATTTTCACCTGAAGAACTTTGGATGGCTGAGAAGCATCTTAAAAAAATGTTCAACATCATTAGTCATTAGGGAAATGCAAATCAAAACAACCCTGAGATTTCACCTCACACCAGTCAGAATGGCTAAGATTAAAAACTCAGGAGACAGCAGGTGTTGGCGAGGATATGGAGAAAGAGGAACACTCCTCCACTGCTGGTGGGGTTGCAAATTGGTACAACCATTCTGGAAATAAGTCTGGCAGTTCCTCAGTAGCACTGTTCTTAAGGCCACAAAAAGCCAGACTAAGAACTGAGACTGTTTAGTTGTGGATTGTATGTGGACAGTTCTGTATAATTGTTCTGCATAATTCTGTTTAGGGTAACTGCTAAAAGTACTCATTTTACTTTGCTGCAACTAAGATGAAATCTTGTGGATTGAGCTATTCAATTCTCTTGGGTTCATTTGAGATGAATGGTAATTACTACTCTATTCCAGTGATGTTTGTGCTGATCTGATATAATGAATGGAGAAATCCTGGCAGGACATCAGGGTATCAATTAATTGATTTACTCTAAGGATTTATTTTCCTGGAATTGAACATTAGATTTAGCCATTCAATATTTTTTCCTTTGATAAAAATAGAAGAATTCACAGCTGTTAAGTAATTCCAAATTTTTGACTCTAATTACTAAATCAAACTCAGTTGGGAATTTCAGAGGAGGATTTCTCTATTTCTGGAGAAAACTACAATATCTCAAAGATAGTTAGGAGACACTATGTGAATTGTATCGTGTAGACCTCAGTGAAAAGTGTCTATCTCATGACGTGGCCAATGAGGGTAGATTGTCTTGTAATTGGTTTAATAGGTGCCTCAAAATGTTGTTGTAAATCACAATTACAGTTAAGGAAGAATATATTAGAGATGTAGAATTTAAAATTGCTCAGCGACTGGTTTAGTGCCTAGCCTTTAGGAAGCACCTTATGATATACATACTGGATAGATCTCACAAAATTAAATTCAAATCACTTCCAGAAAGCAGACAGAAATTGATTCAAGGGATCCTTTTATTTAAATATACTTTTAAAATATTATTAGTTTACATTATGTGTATATGTGTGTGTCTGTGTGTGTGGGTATGTGCATGTATGAGGAGTGCCAGTGACCATGGAGTTTGGAAAGGTGAGTCACATCCTCAGAGATGGAGTGACTAGATGCTGGAAGCCACTTGATATATGGGTCCAGAGGCAACATGCTCTTAACTACTGAGCCATCTACCCATCCCTTTGACTACATTTGTACTTGCAAATTTTCTACCAAAAATGATTTTTGCTGATATCATCAGTGGATGTTCATTAAATGAGTGTGATTCATCTGTGCCATATTCAGTTCAAAGGTCACTTTATCAGAGAGCATTAGCCACCTTTGTGATTTCTGCCTTCAGGGTCTCACCACCTTGAGAGTTCTATCCCACTACTAGTGTGGTTGCTCTTAGTAACTTTAAATTTTTTTCCATCTTCATTCTCTATTACAATATTTTACCTTTCAACCTCATTAAAGAACACACATACTCATGCAGATACTTTATCAAATTCACTATCATGAACGCTTTGTATTAAACTATATACATTTTAGTAGAAATAAGTAATTTCACCAACAGTCTATTTTCTCCTTCCTACCTTGCTAGCTGGTCAATGAGCAAGAAACTCAGTCTCTGGAGACTCCTGTATGGTCTTGTCCGTCACAAGGATTCCCTAGCACCCATCCTCCTTTCCTGTCTTCTGTAGCTGGTCCTTGGCTACGTTGTGGATTCTTCATTCTTCCACCCCTCTCCACCCCTTTTTCTCTCACCCTTTCAATGCCCTAACACTAGATAAGAGGCAAAAAAAGGATAGAGAGGGAAAAAAAAGAGAGATCTCTGAATAAAGTCAGGGATCAGAAAGGGGGTGACATTGTTGCTAGACAACTTCCTGTTGATTAGGTGCATGGAGTTCCTTGGAGCAAGTTTGATCTTTACTGCCAGGATATCTAATTGCTTCCCCTTTCCCTTCCTCCCCCTTCCTCTTCTTCTTCTTCCTCTTCTTCCTCCTCCTCCTCCTCCTCCTCCTCTTCCTCCTCTTCCTCTTCCTCTTCCTCTTCCTCTTCCTCTTCCTCTTCCTCTTCCTCTTCCTCTTCCTCTTCCTCTTCTTCTTCTTCTTCTTCTTCTTCTTCTTCTTCTTCTTCTTCTTCTTCTTCTTGCATGACTACTTAACAAGCCATGACCACCAACCTAACCCAACAAACAACCACCCAATAACAACAACCCACACTGCCTCTCCTGGCTCTAGCACTTATGTGCTCTCTAAAAAGTCCTCAGAATTCTAAATGTCATTCAATTGCAGAAACTGTCTGAAGCTGGCAAAATCTTTCCCTTGCTAGAGCTCAAGGCAGATCTTAGTCACCTGCTGTAGACATTCTGAAACAACCCATAGCTCACACCAACCATTAAAATGAAAAACATAATCTTATAAATTTCTTTTTTTTAAGAAATCAAAATTCCAAATTGTCACTATACCCTCTTCCCTTTCCTCCTTTCAGAGAGAAAGGATTTATTTTGCTCACAATTTAAGGCTATAATCCATCATAGCGGGGAAGGAAATCAAGGTAGGAAGAGCTTAAACAGCTAGTCATATCATATTTATAACCAGGAAGCAGAGATGATGAATGCATGCTGTGGTTCAGCTCATGTTCTCCACTCATACAATTCAGAATCCCACTTAGGGGATGGTGCTACCCACAGTGGACAGGTCTTCCCACCTCGAATTAAGATAACCTCCCACAGGCATGCATGCCCAGAATATCATCTCTCGGGTGATTCTAAACTCTGTCAAGTTGGCAACTAAGACCATCTATAATAGCAGTGACTACTGGTAGTACCTGCTGGCAAATGGTAGGCAAGGGATGGTGTCCTTTGGGGGATAGTGTCTTCTTCTGCCTTTTATCCTGTATCCTCCACAGAGACAATGTGAGGAAGGGTACGGCCCTGTGAGTGCTCCAGCGAGTGCTCACCTAAGCCTTTTTAATTGAGCATCTTCCCTTTTCTATACACAGCATTCTGTCTGTGTTATTCCTGATCTTCCTACTCAGTCAGATATCTCATATTGCCTCAAAAGGAAAAAACAGGGGAGGGAGAGATGGTTTGGTGCTTAAATGTACTTGCTGCTCGTACAGAGAACCTGTTTGGTTCTTAGCACTCGTACTAGGTAGCTCACAAACATCTGTAGTTCCAGTTCCAGAGGATCTTATATCCTCTTCTGGTTTCAATTGTGCACATGTGGTATACACACACATACACACACACACACACACACACATAAAAGTGCATTTTTATATTAAAAACTAGAAACAACACAACATAAAGTTAGCATTAGCCATCCCTGTCAGTTCTTCCAAGCCAGGTAGTGACACCAGGTGTGTCAATTTGGCGCTTTGGTTTCTCCCCTACCATGATGCAGATAATACTAATTGCCTGCTAAATGGTTGGTGAACTCACAACCAAGTCACAATAAGTCAGGTCAAACTGGCTATATTGTTTAAACTCAGTCCCATGTTGGATTTGAAGTACAGTCTGGGGAGGGCACAATGACTTTATCTCTAGGGCTTAATGGCTACAATTGCTGGACTGCACAGAACTTTCCACGTTTGTCTTTGTCGAAGATTCTGATTGGACAAGGAACCTTGAAGCTCTAATTTCCCATCTTTATCTCCAAGGAAATGTCTAGAAATCAATTTTCTGCTTGTCCTCTTGTTTAGTCAAGGGAAGAAATTCACTGCTTATGAAGGCTGCAGGGCCTGACACCACTTGAAGAGAACTCTCCAAGAGCACAGGTTAAGGTATCTTCCATACAGTCTCGCCCTCCTCATGCTGCACAAAGCCTCAACCTTGACCTAGAGGGAATCTCTTTTTGGAAGGAGAGCAACGAAATTCTGTTTCCATGTTAACGGAGAGATGTCTCCTCCTGTCACTGACTGTAGCTGCTCACTCTGTGGGCTCCCAGAGCCCAATTATATGTGGAAGTAGGGGGGTTGGGGGGGGGAGAAAGGCCCAGGAGCCAATGTTCACACTGGCTTACACAAGATACAGACACAGATCCTGTCAACAGCTAATGGCACACGCTGGTCTGTCGTGTGCACATTGTGGTTTGGAAGATTACCTTTCTAAGTGGACTTACTGTGCAATGGGAAATGAGCTGAGACTCCTATTTCTATACCTTTCCTGCATGGATGGTCTGGATGCCATCGGCACAGGCAGCCGAGAAAATAACAGCAGGCTCAACTGTTCATGCACGTGTAATAATAGTCTTTAACAGAGGAGTAATTACCTTTGTCTAGTTTTCCCTGCTATAAAATGTTATAAAATAGAGCCCAGTGCCTACCTCTCAAGTACACTATGCTTCCTTTCTGAGATACATGTGGTGACTGAAATATCCCTTGGCCACAAGCTAAATTCACATCTTAATTCTCAAAAATCCATTACTGTGTGTTGGGTAGATTCTCCAAATGCATTTGACAGCTTGCAGGCCCGTGCTATTAGACAACAAATCTCGATTTACAGCCCAGGGAGATCATAGAATACGAGAGAGGGTGCAGTCCCCTCCCCCACCACGCTCCACGGTCACAGTGACAGGAAGAATCTGCGAAGCAGAAGAGTTTGGGAAGGGTGGCTTCATTTGGAAATAGAAGCCCCGGCGAGCAGCCGGAAGCAGCGGGGCTGAAAAGCAATCGCTAGTGTCAAGAACTTTCTTAGCTAGGCAGTGCAGCTGGTGGCAATAAATAGCAGTCTAATCAAGGGGGATGCTGAATTCGTGACACGAGCGTAGACCGTTTCAACTACTGAACATAATTTATGAGGCTGTATATGTCTGAAATGGATCCCCCTGTGTATTTATAAATAAAAAATGTAAAGGTTTCAATAGGAAGAAAAGATCAGAGTAAAATGGGGAGATCTATGGGAAGTGTCCCACTTCTTAAAGTACAGTGTGATTCTTAATGTTTTAAAGATGCCTCAGGTGACCTATTGCACAGCTGCCTCCATTTCTACGAGAGAAAAATGTTGTTTTCTCTAGTAGTGAATGCTGTTTATGAAAGGGGGTCTTAGAACACCCCACCTGTTCCTGGAAGCTGCAAAGAAGCAAACTGCAGTTGCTAATGTGACTATCCTAGAAACCCCCTTCCAGGATGTGAGCCTGTGTTCTCACGTAAGCCATTAATGAAACCTAGTCAATTGCACATAATCCTTAAAATGGTTCTGAAGGAACTGTTGAAAATGATGAACCAGAAAAGCCATGTGTACTATTAGTGAGGCTTAAACACGGGGCTCATCTGACCGCTTAACTCATTGACTCTGCCTGAGTAAATAAGTTATTAGTTTTGACATAACCAGTGGTTTATTTTACCATCTACTGCTGGTCTTTGTTACACGTTCTATTCATACCACATGTTATTGCTCTTTATAATTATCGTGGAGCATAGCAATTGCACAGACTGTATCATATCCCACTGGGATAAACATTGTGGATGAGAGACCAGAAGAACTTGCCTTTGACTTAAAGTTTATTCCTACTGCTTTCTTTACATCGGAAAGATTGCTCACTGATGCCTTTCACAAAACTAACTCTATGTTTTAATGACTGTGGGGCTACTCTGAATAGCACTTTATACAGGAACTCCAAATGCCGATTTCGGTTCCACTGTGAGCTGTGTTCAAGCTTATGAAGCGAATGGCTGGTTAATCTTTGAAGCTATTATACTCCAGATAAAAATCTACCAAACCTGAAAGCAAGATACCGAATTTGCACTGCTGTCCTTGGAAATGGATTTTCCACACTGCTGTCATTTGTTAACACAGTATTTTTGCTTTGCAAAAGAACCAGCAGGATTAAGTAAGGTTGGAGGCCAATGAGCACAAAAAACATTTTTTTCAATGTTTTGTTGACATCAAAACTCATTATTGATGGAGCCACATTACATTTTAATGTTCATGTTGGGAACATTAAAAGCAAGTACTGCTACATCCTAAAGAATGTTAAATGGAAATTACTTGAATGTGTTTTAATTATGAATGCAAAAGCAGGGTAAACAAAGACATACATATTACAAAGTAATGTATCATAAGGTTGAGAAAAACTATCCAGTAATATGAAAAACTATCATCAAAAGGTATAAAGCTGCCAGTGGAACTTTTTGGTACTCTGTTCATGATACTGTTTTGAAACAGATAGTCCCAGATATTATGTAGAAGCAACTGATAAAGATTTGGATGAGGTAGCTTTGGGGGAATTCTAGGCAGATGTGTGCCATCAGGATGAGTTTTAGAAACGAAACAGTGGTTCATGCCTTGCCTTTAATGTCATGTAAAATGGGTCTTCCAAGTCCACACTGTGATTCTTACAGCTGTGAAGCGGACAGCTGTAAGTCAAAATAGGGGAATGGGGATGCTCAAATCTTTACGTCACTGTGTTCTGTTCCTCTCTCAGTGAACCACAGAGAAAACCTGAAACTTTAGCTTACTTTTCAAGGAAAAACACATGGGCAAATGGTAAGCATTACTTATTCTTTAACGTTTCTATCATGGCTGAATTTTGTCTCGCTCTTTCTTTTTCTTCTGGAAACCGCGAACTCAGAACTGAATCAACAAACCTTCTCTATCCTCACAGTCAAGAGCAGCCTTTGTGGATCAGACTTTGGGTGGGACCCAGGGAGTATTAAACACATGGAGTGCCAAGATACAGCACTCTGACCTCCATGCACAATTTGCCCTGTAAATGGAGAAATACTCTCACCTGGAGCTTCTTTGGAAAAATGAAATTTAGCTGCAATTTATTTGGGAGTAATCTTGCATTGATAATCTTCAATTTTCTTACTTTTTAGCAGAAATGTGCTTTCCATTGCTAATGAAGTTCTTGTGGTGGAGATGAGGTAACCCTGGAGGTCTTTGGAGAACACACACACTGAAGAGAAAGAATTGCTGAGTCTGGTGGGGTGAACCTGGGGGATACCCAGGTTCATCTCCACACTCTAGCTCCATGTGTACCAATCTGCTTCCCTTCTCAGGAGTCTCTCTTCATTCCCATCCAGCTGAAGCCACCTTCTTAGTTTTACCCTTTAGACAC
Source organism: Apodemus sylvaticus (assembly GCF_947179515.1). Lineage (NCBI taxonomy): Eukaryota > Metazoa > Chordata > Mammalia > Rodentia > Muridae > Apodemus > Apodemus sylvaticus. The sequence continues at coordinate 98,330,825 of NC_067476.1, read as the reverse complement.
AGTGACTCTTGCATCAGGATTATTTTTTTTTTCTTCAGATCTGGCCATCTAGAAACTCTGAGGCAAACAAATATTGAATGTTTTCTTTTATAGTCAAGGCAGGGCTACTTGAGGAAGGATAATGGCGAGCAAGAGTGGACAGGTCTGTAGGAGACAAGAGAAGCCATGGGAGTGTATAAAAATGAGTAAAGTACAAAGCATACATGAATGACCATGTCATAACAAAAATAAGGACACATTCCCCTGAATGTATAGAGATCGGTGATGTAACATGCCTCAGTGTGCTGCTTCTTCATTTGGTCTCTGGTCTTCTCTTGTTTTCTCTTGTCTTCTCTTGTCTTCTCTTGTCTTCTCTCTCTCTCTCTCTCTCTCTCTCTCTCTCTCTCTCTCTCTCTCTCTCTCTCGACAAGGTTTCTGTGTAGCCCTAACTGTCCTGGAACTATCTCTATATATCAGACTGTCCTCAAACTCAGAGATCCACCTACCCCTGCCTCCTGAGTGCAGGGATTAAAGGTGGCCACCACCACCGAGCTCTGTACAATTAAACTAGGTAAGATGGCATATGCCTTTAATCATAGCACTCAGGAGGATCTCTGTAAGTTCAAGACCAGCGTAGTCTACAAATCCAGGACAGCCTAGGCTGTTACACAGAGAAACTCTGTCACAAACAAAACAAGTTAATTAAAGCAGGGTGATAGTGGCACATGCCTTTAATCTCAGCACTTGGAAGGCAGAAGCAGGCAGATCTTTGAGTTCAAGGGCATCCTGATCTACAGAGTGAGTTCCAGGACAGTCAGGGCTATAGAGGGAAACTCTATTTTCAAAAGCAAAATACAAAAACAAACAACAATAACAACAGAAGACATTTCAAATCTTGGGAAGATGGTTCAGTGGGTAAGAATGCTTGCTTCACAAGCAAGAGGACCTGAGATGTAACCCCCAGCACTCACAGAGCAAGCTGGAGAGGCAGCTGTGCCTGTAACCCCAAGGTTGAGGGTTGGTGAGTACAGAGACAAAAGGATTGCTCAGACTGCTGCAGGCCTGCATATTGGGGCAGGGCGGGGCGGGGAGGGGCAAGGGATAGGTGATGAACTCAAGTCAAGGTTCAGTGAGAGACCCTGTCTCAAGAGAATAAGTCAGAGTAATAAAAGAGGACCCCTGTTGTTGTCCCCTGCCCTTTGCACATGTGTAGTGTATAATCCACTATACACACACACACACACACACACATTCACCCCTAACATCCATGTACAACTTTTAAGGAATAAGTGAAGAGGAGATGTGTTGGGCAATGCCTCCCTGTCAAGGGTGTCATATCATGTGACTGTAAATCAGGGCGCTACATTTCCAGTGTGTGCTGAGATCCTAGCTTCTACTTCTTTTCCTTCACCACTGCTTTATCATTTATTTTCTGTCCTTCTGTCTCTATGCCTGCAAAGGACACTGAGAACTATTTGTCCACAAATGAGGAACATACATGAAAAATCTGAATCTTTAAATGAATCAATCTCCTTTCTCTCCTCACAGTAATGTGATTTCAGAGTTCTCCCTTTTCCCCAGCTCTGGTTTCTGCACATTCTTCATCTTAGGTGCTGCTTGAAGCCTCTTTTTTGTTTTCCTGCCTCATTAAGCTATCTTTGTCTTAGGAGGCCGCTTAACTGATGTCACCCTTTAGACTTGCCTTTAAATGAATCCCATACCTATGAATTCAATACTTCCCTGCTCACCAGTACATACATTATTACTTAATTGATTAAAAATTTGTAATTGGCTTTATATTTGGCACACACACACACACACACACACAATGTCTAACACTTAGCCATAGTACAACAGTCTATTCATTATCTAACCCCAGATATTCTAGACATTTCCTTCACTTCCCTTCATAATCCTATGCATCCTATCACCCAGTAATACCAGACATTGTCCTTCCTCAGCACAATGAATTTCATCTCACACATCTTGTCTTCAGTTATCCCATTTTCTTCACTTGGAAAAACAAAACAAAACAAAATGAAAACAAAAACTATAATCTCTTTGCTGTGACTTTTGTCCCTGTTTTTTCTAGAGAGCCTCTTTTCTGGAGTCAGCCACCACTCCCTTCTAGAAACAGTTGGACATCTGTAAGTGGTTGCTTTCTTCTGTCTGCCATATTTGAACTTTGGAAACACTTCTTTGATAGCCACGGGGTGTTTCAGTGTGTGTCTGCTGCGCTTCTCTTCCTTTTATGAAGCCAAGTTCTAGAACAGTCAGTTTTTAAAAATTCATCTTTATATCCTCATTGTCCAGCTAAAGGCTGGAACTCTTAAATATTCTGTAAACTAATGATCAGGCAAGTGTTAACTAGACTAATGGGGAGAATTCATAACCCTACTTTTATTCAGTAAGGGGTGAGGCTGTATTTTCTTCTCCTGTAAAATAAGGCACAGGATCAACATTTTTTACTTCTGTGATGGTCTGAGTTGTGTCCCAGACTCCTTTGAAAGGATATGCAGTTGTCCTCATTCCTGCTACCCTAGCACATCACCTTATTTGGAAAGAGTCACTGCAGATATAATTAGTTAAGATGAGATCATGATGGAAGAGCGTAGGCCCCACGTCTGAATGAGTGATGTCCTTAAGAGCTGATGGCCAGGTGACCTGGAGTCAGGCAATGAGGAGGTCATGAGAACAAAGGCAGAGGTTACAGGGAGGCCTTTCAAAACCAAGGAAATCCCAAAACTGCAGCTACCAGGATTTAGGAGAAAAAAACATTTCCTGAGGATTTTAGGGGGCCAGGGCCCTGCCAAAACCCTTCTACAGAACTCAGAGACAATTTTTCTGTTTCATTTAGACACCTTGCTTGTATACTTTATTGTAGTGGAGCCTTGGATATAATACACCTCAAACCTCATCTTTAAGTGTAGTCTTTTATACACTCACTCACACACACACACACACACACTTTATCATTTAATGACAATGTACCAAATCCACTTTAATCTGTTAGGCTACATAAAAATTCTGCTTGATGCTTGCCACAAAGATTTCAAGTAACTCTCTTGACTTCCTTCCTAATTTCTTACCTTAGTTACACTGGTTTACATAGGCTAGGAATACTAAGTGTCCAGTAATGAGAAAGGACAGAATGTAGGCAAAAGGGCATGTGAGTTATGAAAAAGGATATGAAACTTTTTCCTTTTTTCTTGCTCCAACTCCATTATAGTTTATTTTTTGTTTGTTTGTTTTTTATTTTATTTCTGTGTTTTGGACAAGTGTCTTAGATTGGGCTCCATTGCTGTGAAGAGATACCATGATCAAGGTAACTGTCATAAAGGAAAACATTTAATTGGGGCTGGCTTACAGCTTCAGAGGGTTGGTCCATTATCATCATGGTGGGAAGCATGGCAGCATTCACATAGGCATGGTGTTGGAGAAGGAGCTGAGAGTTCTACATCTTGATCTGTGGGCAGCAAGGAGGAGATTGCCTTATTCAGTGGAACTTGCGTATATATTAGACCTTAAAGCCCACCTCCACAGTGACAACTTTCCTCCAACCAGGCCACATCTCCTAAGATGTCTTTCTCCATGGGCCAAGCATTCAAACACATGAGTCAATGGGGCCATTCCTATTCAAACTACCACAGAAAAGTGAACACAAATGTAATCCAGGGTGAAAGTATAAAGCCCTACGTAGAGATCTCTTGGCTTTTCACCAACCGTGTCATTGCCATGATCTTCCCAACAGAATATTCTTTTTATTATTGCTGAATAGTATAATTGAGTTATAAGAATTCAAAAATATTTCCTACACGTGAGTCTTTGTCAGATATGTTTGCCATGTTTTCTATTAGGCCATGATTTGCTTTTCATTTTCTTAGTGCCTTTCTTAGTCTTTCAAGGAGCAGGAAGTTTGCATTTTGATGATGTCCACTTTATCATCTTAAGAAATATGTTTTTTGTTTTGTATTGAAGACATCTTTCCCAAGATCAAACAGTTTTCATTTGACTTAAAAAGGCATTTTGTAATTCTATCTTTAATGTTTAGATCTCATCTATGTAAGATAGGGGGTAGGGATCTCTCCCCTAATACATATTATCCTGACACTATACTTTCTGCATTGAAATTACTTGAATATCTGTCAAAAATCAGTTGGCTTCATGAGCATATTTGTTTTAGACACTAGTCTATTGATCTATGTCCCTGGTCAGCATATGGTCTTGACTACTGACTTCTATCCTGAGTCTTTAAATCAGGTGGATTAGCCCTTTGATTTTGTTTTTCTGTTTAAACATCATTTTGCAAACCCTTGACCATTTGCATCTCCATATAAATTTTAGGATTAACACATCAATTTCTCTAAGAAGAAATTCACACTGAGTATTTTATTTAAGGTTGTGGTCAATTCTATAGATCATCTTGACAATATTACTTTGTGATTAATGGCTTTCATATGACACATAATACAGCCTTTATTTTTCTTATAAACATCTAGCAATAGTTTTTGTTAAAATTTATTTGTCAAAGGGGAGCCATGATTCTTCATTTTGGAACTTTGGTCTTCCTCCTTGAGCAAAAGATGCATGGATTACTGAACACTAAAGAGAACCCAAGTGAACCAGCCAGCCATAGCTGTGGGGCATAACTTATTTTCTTGTTTTGAATAATAATGAGTATATTCAAGTTTAATATCATAGATACACATTTAGTGGATATGCAGATATTTAACTTTTATTTGAACATTCATGGCCTAAGCATGTTCTTAAATGATTTTAGTGAAAGACCACAACCCCGTTTTCAGATGACTGTCTTCTGCTATGTCAGGATTTCATGGCTACATCCCTGTAAAGTATACATGGGCTTGATGTGATTGTATAGATTATTGATGGGGGCCTCATAGAAGAAATTGTAGACCAAGGATTGAGTTTGTGTGCCAGTTATAGACTATAGAATTACCCAGGAAATTTTTACTGCTGGAATGCTTAGATTTCATGACCTTGTGAATTCTAATTAAAAATATTATCTATGATTCATATTATCCATAATTCTAAAAAGTTCTAAAAATCCATCACTAAAAAAGTAAGTTATTTGGTAGCCTGATCATTAGTTCATTCAATGTTCAAGCCTAAGCACACAATACTTTTAAAAAGTATCCTCATCATTCAAAAACTTCCTTGTAGAAATCTGTGAGTTTTATGGCATGCAGGGACACACATGCTGGAAAGTCATGGGACCCATGATATATTCACTGTATCGACTCCCTGAAAGGTGATAAATTTAAAATTCCAAGTTACAACCCAGCCGAAATGTTTTGGTCAAATTTTTGTTGTTGTTATTTTTACTTTTGTTTTGGTGTGGTTTAAGACAGGTTGCTACTCTGGAAGCCTAAAACTATGTAGACCAGACTGGCCTCAAACTCAGAGATCTGGCTGACTCTGCCCCCCATGTGCTGGGGTTAAAGGTGTGGATCACCAAGCTCTGTAGTCAAGTATTTTTGTCTGGTATATATAGACAAACTGTGGTGACTTCCCTTAATTCTTGTTTTTGAGGGGGCAGGAGATGTAATATGTGACTTGGAAACAGACATGAAAATGGGAATGTAGAATTCTTTCATTTTTTAGTGACTCAGACTCCATTCCTTTTCTAATTGGCTCCTTTAGGGGAAAGGAAATGGCCTTTTCCCTCCTGGGGATTCGCCATGGGGGTCTCCTGGCAGTAGTATAACAACAGAATGAGACAGTCTTCTCTTTCCCTGCCTTAATACTATGCAAAATTGATGATTTAGCTGCTGGGTCCTAGAACTTGCCCAGTGACAGGCAGGCTGGCACTGTGTTGGTGGCCTCATATGCTAAGCAGAACCAGAGTCTGAGCTTTGGGGCTGACTGGTTCTGTGCTCAGTGTTGTTGCTCTTGGTGATGTAAAGGAAGCTTCACTCAGAGACAGTGTCTTGACAGATGATATATATCAAGTTGAGATAATATATTAATATGCCTGGAGCTATAAAAACAAAAGTGGCACCGGCACCCATTGAGAAGGTTATGCAGAAAGGAGGCAGACCATGGAGTAATTAGTCAACTATGGAAGGCCAAGGACTTCTAGGAATCAAAAGCTGTAAGAGGTGGGTGAAGACTTCCCTGAGGGCCTTTAAGAGTCCCCGCTGCTATATTGACTTTCAACTTCCTAGCCCCCAGAACCCACAAGCCAAGAGAGTTCTATGAGCCCTCTACTCTGTTGGGTTCTATCACAATGGTATTTGAATCTGAGCCTCTCTTAATATCTCCATTCCTTCATGGAAAGTCAGTTGGAGGACATGCCATATTGGCCACTAGGCACTCTATATGTTATATAATAATCTATGCCCTCTGGTAGGATTTGTGAATATTATGAGTTATTTAAAAACTTTAAATGGAATAAAATTTTAGATGAAAAATGCTTAAAATTTTCTATGTGGAAAACCTCAAGTATCAAAGGAGAAAGGAGAGAGAGAGAGAGAGAGAGAGAGAGAGAGAGAGAGAGAGAGAATTGAGAAGCAGCTTAGGAACTCAGATACAACACTGCAGAATAAACAGAATCTTGAAGGTATCCAAAATAAAATATCATGTTGCTCATAGCAACAAATTAGTGACTAGCCAACCAAGGTTTGCCTTTAAAATATATCAAAATAGACTGTCCTTTACGTGCAAGAGTCTTCTTTATGTTATGATTGCTCTCTAAGATACATTACATTATGATAAATGATCATGTACATTGTTTTGACAATCAGAGAATTTATGAATGAGAAACTGATTTGCCTGCAGTGATGAACTGAATTGTAAAAAAAAAAAAAAGCATTAACAATGATGATACTATTTAAAATTTGTTTAAGAATTGTGTTACAGTTTTGCTTTCTTCTTAATCAGGAGCAAAAAAGCAGCCAAAAGGCATTTGTTTTGCAGTAATGAGCATGTGACAGCTCTCATTAGAGAATCACTTTCACATTACAGGTATAGTGGGTTTGTTTTGGCTGCTGCAGCCTACAAATCTCTTACTCATGCCTTCCATTCTGATTGCATGAAGATGTCACCAACTTTTGCTGTCATTTGTTGGAAACCTCTTAGAAGGAGAGAGTGGGGTACTTCCTGGGCTTTTCGTGGGGTGCAATATGTAGCAACTTGGTCTATGGAGCCACAGGTCAGACACGAAATGCTTCCTTGATCTATAGGAAGTATATCTCATGGTGAAACAGAAATTACAACCTCCTTTCTCCATTCACTCCTGGGAAACAACATCAAATGAACAGTGGATTGTGGTCGAGAGCCTGGGAGGATATGCTGAGGGGTAAAGTCAAGAAGATCATAAGTTCGGGATTAGTCTAGCCTGCACCTCTGTGTTAGTTATTTTTCTGTTGCTGGAACAAAAAAAAAAAACAAAAAAAACAACAAAAAAAAAAAAACGCACAGAACAAAACATGACCAACAGCAGCTTGTGGAAGAAAGAGTGTATTTTGGCTTGTGCTTCCAGACGGAGAGTCCACCATGGCAGGAAGACATGATACCAAGCAACCAAAGCAGGAAGGAGAGAGACCCCATCTCAACTGGAAGGAAATGGAAATGGGGTGAGGCTATGACCTCCCAGGGCTCCCCCAGTGACATACTTCCTCCTGCAGTACCCCAGTGACATTCCATTCCTTCCTCCCGCCTCCCCAAGCAAGGCCACCAACTGAGGACCAAGCACCCTAACACCTGAGTCTGTAAAAGACATTTCTTCTCACTCAAACCACCACAGCCTTTAAACTGCGGATGAGAGGACATGTCTCAGTGGGTAAGAGCACTTGCTATGGAAGCAAGACGGCATGCATGTAAACACTCATGTAAAAGACTGGCATGGCCAGGGGCTGCCTAGCACTGGGGGCGTGGGGGGGGGCACACAGAGAAAGTGGATCAGAGGAGTTACCTAGTCAGCCAATCTCTCTGAAATGACGACCCTGTCTCAAAAAATAAGGTGGAGTATAGAAGAGAAAGATACCTGACGTCCTCCTCAGGCCTTTGCATGGTGTCTTCACACACACACACACACACACACACACACACACCCCAAAATCTCCAAGCTGATTAACTACCGAGAAATAAAGAAAACAGCAAAGGCGATAAATGGGTCAAGTAGATGCCTAGTTGCATAGTGTTGCTACTTTCTGGGGGAATCAAGTGCACCATGACCAGATCTCGGTTGGAGAGATTTGCTGGCTTCCTGACAGAGAGCATCAACAGGCTTGCTCACCTCAGTGGGCTTTCAGATGGACCCCGCGGATTTGCAGGTGTATCTACTAGTCAGAGATGCTACAATCCAAATCCACAGAAGCCTAAGCTGTCAACTAGCATTCCAGCTCACCTAATTAGCATACAAAGCATCAGCCAGGACTGTGGTCTATCTCTGTAGTACTAGCCATTCGGGAGTCTGAGGCAGGAAGATCACTTGAGCTCAGGCACTTGAGGGAGCCTAAGGGACATAGTAAAACTTCATTCCTTTAAAGCAAACGAACAGGCATCAGACAAGGTATGTGTTGTTTCTTACAGATCAAGGGCGTAAGTAAGTCTCCAGCTTGTAATAAGAAATACACTGAGCCAGGTATAATGGTGCATACTATATCCCAGCACTTGGGAGGCAGAGGTGGGCAGATTTGTGAGTTTCAGACCAGCCTGGTCTGGAAAGCAAGTTCCTGGATAGCTGGGATACTTAAGGAAACACTGTTTGGTAGACAACAACAGAGAGAGAGAGAGAGAGAGAGAGAGAGAGAGAGAGAGAGAGAGAGAGAGAGAGATTGAGAGGAATGGGAGGAGGAATAGGAGGAGGAGGAGGTCTTGGTGGGTATCCTCCAAGGAAGCTTCAATGAGAATACAATCAAGTCTTGAGTTGTGTGGTGTGGATTCCAATGGCCTTGCCAGGCCACTGTGCCTTTCCTGGAGCAGAGACTGGTACACGGCATGCGCCCCCTAATATCATGGCCCTCTCCCATGCCCTGCCCAGTATCCTGCTGCCTGCTCCCCACTTTCTGCTCCTGTCACCCTTTTGTCAGAAGGACACTTCCTTATCTAGACACGTGAGTGTCCTTGAGTCAGCTGTGACATGTGACCTCACCCTCATCCTCATGCTGTAAGAAAAGTTCCAGACATCAAATAGCCCAATAGTTACCTACAAATCCATTCTTAACCATGCTGTATTTTAAAAATTGCTTCCTCCCTATATAGTATCCTGAGGCACTGAGATCCTATGAAATTTAGCAGAGCCCTGTTATTTGAGAACAGAGAGAGTGTAAGCCTTTTTCTTAAAAAAGGAAATTAACATATTTACTGGCAAGAGCAAAAACAATATGCCGTTCTTAAATATATGAGTGTATGCTGTATGTATCTATCGTAGGGGTCCATCATTGTAGGGAGGGGTGTTGTCAACCACCAGGCATGGTGGCCAGAGCAGCAAACTGAGAACTTACATCTTCAGATGAGATTACAAAACAGAGAGAGGAAAAACAATTTAAAAATGTAAATCAAGTTAAGTGTCATGCCATGTGTCTGTAATCTCAAAATTCGGGAGGCTGAGGCCAGGGGACTTCAGATTCAGCAGCAGACTGAATTTATGTAGTAGACTGTTCAGAGAATATGTACGTCAGATCTTGTCACTGTGCGAATTAATATCTTACAGCAGTTTACACTTAGAATGGACTCTGTATGTAGGCTTTTTGCAGGCGTACACACGCACAGAGGTTAGGTGTTTGCGTGTGTACCTTCTTGTCTTTCCTGTCCTCACACCAAACCACTAGCTCAGTTGCCATTTTTAGCCAGGAACAGAGCCTGTCTTCTTGCTTTGCCCAGTGTTTCTGGGACCTGTGATGTCCATCCTGAGATTTAACACAGATGAATCCCGATTCTCATGAAACACTTGCCGAATGTTAACTCTTCGCACTCAGAGTCTGCAGCGCTCCCTCCCGTCCTCTATGTTGGCATCTCTCTGTTCTTTTTCCTTAGGCACTATCACTATTTGAGCTTAACCTGCCCAGTTATTGGTTTACTTGTTCCCTGTTGCTCCATTTTAGTTTGTGGTCTACTGTAGGCTAACACCCACTGTGAGAGTGGAGCACCAAAAAGTAACGTGGCAGTTATGGCGCACGGCATAGTCTAAGAACACAGGCAGCTGAGGCAGGGGGATCTCAAATTTGAGGCTAGCCTCAGCAACATAGCAAGATTTTGTGTTAAAACAAACACAAAATGAAATTATGTGATGGTATATTGATTACCAATTTGACAGGACCTAACATCACTGAAGAGACAAGACTCCCAACAAGCCTGCAAGGCATTATCAGGTGAACCGAAATGGAAAGGTAGTCCATAAATGTGATTAGTACTGTTCCATGGCTGGGGCCTTAGAAGGAAAAGGAGAAGGCCAGCTGGGTGGGTATTAGCCTCCATCTCAGAGGAGGAGTGTGGAGTCTTTATAATCTCTGGTATGAACTTTATTTTTGAGTGAACTTATTGATGTTTTTAGCTTTACTCTTTCTCCACACTCTTCATAGGTAGAAGGACTTTGTTTCTGCCATTTCTCTTGCCCAGAAGCCTTTGTGTTCAAGTATGACAGCAGACTGTTTCTGCCATTTTTCTTCCCCAGAAGCCTTTGTGCTCAAGTATGACAGCAGGCAAGGATTTACACACACCTGTCAGATATTCAGATATGCCCCTCTGGAATAACACTCTTGTTGTCATGGAATTTATGCTCAGAAATGCAAACTAATTGCTTTCACAACAAGAGTATTTCACATGTAAATAATTGTCTGAACATCATTACTTTTGTACATTGACTATAAGTTTATTCTCATACATGAGACAAGCCTGTAAAAAGAGCAGGCAGTGTGGAAAGGTCCGCCTCTTTCCATTGAACGAGTAAAGTTGAAGTAGGCCTCGAGCTGCAAAGCCCTGGTTAACACTAGTGTTTGTGGATGTTTAAAGTATCAATAATCATTTGCTCAATGAACTGATTTTTTTTGTTTTTTGTTTGGTTTTTTTGGATTTGGTTTTTTTCCAAGACAGGGTTTCTCTGTATAGCCCTGGCTGTCCTGGAACTCACTCTGTAGACCAGGCTGGCCTTGAACTCAGAAATCTGCCTGCCTCTGCCTCCCAGAGTGCTGCGATTACAGGTGTGCGCCACCACCGCCTGGCTGATTACTAATTTTGTTTGTTTGTTTTTGTTTTTTTTTTTTGTTTTTTGTTTTTTGAGACAGGGTTTCTTTGTGTAGCCCTGGTGCCCTGGAACTCACTCTGTAGACCAGGCTGGCCTCGAACTCAGAAATCCACCTGCTTCTGCCTCCTAAGTGCTGGGATTACAGGTATGAACCACCACTGAGCCCATTTTTTTTAAATTAAAAAAGAAACCAGATTACTCACCTAACACAATTTGAATGACTGCTCTAGGACCAGGTTGGAGAGTTTCCATCACATTGATAATTTCTTTCCCCAAGAGTCTTTGTAAAAGTCCTGCACTGTCAGGAGGGGGAGGAAGGAGCAAGCAAAGCTGTCTTCATGTGAGGCCAGGCCTATTCTTGGTTTTGTCACTAATTGGAGCATGACCTTCCGCAGGTCACTTCTCCTCTCTACCACGCTGTTTCCCTTGCTATTAAACAGACATATGATTCCTGCTCCCTTATGTGCCTCAGCTCTGTGCGGTTGTGCGCAGAAGTAACTCTGCCAGTGACGAGATTTGTGTCATAAACTTCACTCACATGGAAAATGTTACTATGTAAATTAACTGCACAGTTAAGTCCCTGTTCTTAGTTCTGTGTATTGTCATTTTAAAACCCTGTTAATTAAGAAAAACTTAATTTTCTAATAGTTTCAGACTTACAGGAAAGCTCATGAAAACTATAATTTCCCATTTACCTTACATCTAGTTTCTCTCAACTACTACTCTCAGATTAGTATTCTGTTCATGGTTTTCAGCAGTAAAATACATATTATTCTGTATGTTTAATGTATATTTGAGAAAACAAATGAGACCCCTGCTTACTTCTTCTGTCATCTTATTTAACAACTTTTGCATCCTGGTGGGAGGGGAGGCATCTTCTATAAGTAGATCTATCAGTTATAATGGGTTTTCATTCCAAATAACAGAACAACCAGGGCCAACTGGTTTCAAGAGTAAAGAGGATTTATTATCTGAGAAATGGGAAGTATAGAAAGAGAGAAAGGAATTCTGAGGGTTGATGCAGGGACTTAGTGATGTCAGGAGAGCCTGGGGCTCTTCTTTTTGAATGCCTTCTCAGCCCCTGAGACAGCCCCGGTCACCCCTGCTCCTGGTAGCCAGATGGTGCAGAGAGTCATACATCTTCCAGATGCAACCACAACCAGAAGAAAATAGGCTTTGCTTCCTTCATGGCCAGCAAAGAAAACGTTTTCCAGAAGTACCTTCTACCCCCCCACAGCACATGCTGCCTCAATTTTCTTCATGTCAATTGCATATGCCCACTACATACCAGCCATTGGTAGGGGGCTGAATAGTTGTGGTGAGCCCTTTGGGGCAGAGAGGCGGGCCTGCCTCCCCCAGGAAAGCTGTCCTGGGAATAGGACATGCTTGACCAAAGGTGAAGCAGAGTTAGAGAGGAGGTGTTGGCTGGTGGCAAATGTCAGGGAAGTGACAAAGGGAACTAGAATATCTCCAACTTTCTGTAAGGTAGAGGAAATTGAAATAATAATATGACAAAGACTTATCACTGACTTATTATGTGACAGACAGCATTCCAGAACTGGCACTGCGTGATGTCATGAAGGAGTTTCTAAATATACTTAGAAGTGGTCTAGATTTGGGGATCTCGGTGGTATTTGGTACACTGGAAGTGTGTACCACACTATTTTCAAGATTTTAAAAAACGAACATTTGTTGAACAGTGTTGAATGGATGTTTTGTACAAAGAGCTGTGAAGAAAGAGAAATGTTTCTCTCTAATTTGACATGAATACAATTTAATATTTAAAAGTTTTGCACTGACACCATATTGACTGTAAATACACCTATTTTCAGTAGAATTAGTTTAGACAATGTAGCTAACATCTTCTAAATAATAGATTGAATTGAGAAAAAGTTGAACTTGTAAATAGTCAGAACATTACTGAGGTGTGATAACCTCATTTGAAAATATTAAACAAATTTTAAAAATTCATATTTGTTTTCTTATTTATTGTAGTATAATTTTAAGAAGTACAATGCTTTTTGGTGCACAGTTCTGTAGTGAGAATTCTGGTTTCTTTGAAAAATTCAGAAATACAAAGATATGTTTTCATTTTAATTTTAGGTATGGGATTTAGGACTGCTTATATTGTCTGCAGCAAGTAATTATGATTTACCTCATGTTCTAGCAGGTTTACGATTTTACCAGCTGCAGATAGTTTCTGCAATTGTGTGACATTTTGAGTTCTGGGGACTTTTTAGTGAGTATATAAATGCTAGCGCCCCAAGAGGCAGTGTGGGTTGCTGGTTGTTGGGGGATTGTTGGTTGGTTGGTTGTTATTGTTGTTGGTTGTGGTTTGGTAAGTAGCCATGCTCAAGGAAGAAGCAAGATGATAAAAAAAAAATTAGATATCCTAACAGAGAGGATTAAACTTGCCCCAAGAAACTGAATGCTCCTAACCAGCAGGAAGTAGTCTCACAATAGCAATCCTTTTCCAACCTCTGACTTTATTCAGGGATCTCTTTCCTTTCCTTTTTATTCTTTTTTCTTTTTTAAATGTTTATCTGATATTTGCTTTATTTACATTTCAAATGTTATTCCCTTTCCTCCTTTCCCCTCTGAAAACCCCATCCCCTCCTCTCTCCCCCCTCCCCCTTCTCACCAATCCCCCCTCCCACGTTCCTGACCTGACATTTTCCTACATTGGGGCATGGAGCCTTCACAGGACCAACCGCCTCTCCTCTCATTGATGTCTGAAAAGACCATCCTCTGCTACATATGAAGCTGAAGCCATGTGTCCCTCTATGTGTACTCTTTGGTTGGTGGTTTAGTCCCTGGGAGCTCTGGGGGGTACTGGGTGGCTCATATCATTATTCCTCCTATGGGGTTGCAAACCTTTTCAGCTCCTTGGGTCCTTTCTCTAGCTCCTCCATTAGGAACCCTATGCTCAGTACTTTGGTTGGCTGTGAGCCATGGGTATTTTGATCCCCCTTCTAAGAAAGACCAAAATATCCACACTTAGGTCTTCCTTCTTCTTGAGCTTCATGTGGTGTGTGAATTGAATCTTGGGTATTTCTAGCTTTTGGGCTAATATCCAGTTATCAGTGAGTATATACCATGTGTGTTCTTTTGTGATTGAGTTACCTCACTCAGGATGATATTTTCTAGTTCCATCCATTTGTCTAAGTATTTGTACCACATTTTCTTATCCATTCCTCTGTTGAGGGACATCTGGGTCCTTTCCAGCTTCTGGCTATTTTAAGGCTGCTATGAACATAGTGGAGCATGTGTCCTTATTACATGTTGGAGTATCTTCTGGGTATATGCTCAGGAGTGGTATAGCTGTGTCCTCAGGTAGTACTATGTCCAATTTTCTGAGGAACTGCCAAACTGATTTCCAGAGTGGTTTTACCAGCTTGCAATCCCACCAGCAATGGGGGCATGTTCCACTTTCTTCACATCCTCTCCAGCATCTGCTGTCCCCTGAGTTTTTGATCTTAGTCATTCTGACTGGTATGAGGTGGAATCTCAGGGTTGTTTTGATTTGCATTTCCCTGATGATTAAGGATGTTAAACATTTCTTCAAGTGTTTCTCAGCCATCTGGTATTTCTCAATTGAGAATTCTTTATTTAACTCTGTACCCCAGTTTTTAATAGGGTTATTTATTTCTCTGGAGTCTAACTTCTTGAGTTCTTTGTATATATTGGATACCAGCCCTCTTGGGAGGCTCTGCTAGTGCATGTCAAATACAGAGTGGGACACTCTCAGTCAGCTATTGAACTGAGCACAGGATCCCCAATGGGGGAGATATAGAAAGGACCCAAGTAGCTGAAGGGGTTTGCAACCTCATAGGAGGAACAATGATATGAGCCACCCAGTACTCTCAGAGCTCCCAGGCACAAAAACATCAACTATATAGTATACATGGTGTTACCCATGGCTCCAGATGCATAGGCAGCAGAGGATGACCTTGTTGGACATCAAAGGGAGGAGGGGCCCCTGGTCCTGGAAAGGCTCGATGCTACAGTGTAAGGGAATACCAGGACAGGGAAGCAGGAGGCAGTTGATTGGGGAACAGGGAGAGAGGAGATGGCTTATGGGATTTTTGGGGTGGAGGAACCAGGAAAGGGTAAATCATTTGAAATGTAAATAAAGAATATATCCAATAAAAAATTAAAATAAAAAAAGATCTTTTCCAAATCTGTTGGTTGCCATTTTGTCTTATTGACAGTGTCCTTTGCCGTACAGAAGCTTTGCAATTTTATGAGGTCCTATTTGTCAATTTTTGATCTTAGAGCATAAGCTATTGGTGTTCTGTTCAGAAAAATTTCCCCTGTGCCCATGTGCTCCAGGCTCTTCCCCAGTTTCTCTTCTATTAGATTCAGTGTATCTGGTTTTATGTGGAGGTCCTTGATCCACTTGGACTTGAGCTTTGTACAGGGAGAAGTGTGGATACTTTGATCCTTATTGGAAAGTGGATCAAAATACCCATGGCTCACAGTCAACCAATATACTGAGCATAGGGTCCCCAATGGAGCAGTTAGAGAAAGGACCCAAGGAGCTGAAGAGGTTTGCAGCCCTTCAGGAGGAACAATAATATGTACCAACTAGTACTCCAAGAGCTCCCAGGAGCTAAACCACCAGCTAAAGAGTACACATGGCTCCAGCTACATATGTAGCAGAAGATGACCATTTCACTCATCAATGAGAGGAGAGACCATGCGTGCTATGAAGGCTTGATTCCCCAGAATAGGGGAATGCAAGTCAGGAAATTGGGGGGGTGGGTTGAGCAGGGGGAGGGGGAGGGGATAGGAAATTTTTAGAGAGGTAACATGGAAAGGGGATACCATTTGAAATGTAAATAAAGCAAATATATAATAAAAAAAACAAAGAGTGAATCAATTTGCATTCTTCTACATATTGACTGCCAGTTGATCCAGCACCATTTGTTGAAAATGCTGTCTTTTTTCTACTTGATGTTATTAGCTCCTTGGTCAATGATCAAGTGACCATAGTGTGTGGGTTCGCTTCTGGGTCTACAATTCTATTCCATTGATCTACCTGCCTGTCATTGTACCAATACCATGCAGTTTCTATCACAATTGCTCTGTAGCTTGAGGTCAAGGATGGTGATTCTGCCAGAGGTTCTTTTATTGTTCAGAATAGTTTTCGCTATCCTGGGTTTTTTGTTATTCCAGATAAATTTGGAAATTGCTCTTTCTAACTCTATGAAGAACTGAATTGGAATTATGATGGGGATTGCATTGAATCTGTAGATTGCTTTAGGCAAGATGACCATTTTTACTATATTGATCCTGCCAATCCATGAGCATGAGAGATCTTTCCATCTTCTGAGATCTTCAATTTCTTTCTTCAGAGATTTGAAGATCTTGCCATACAGTTCTTGCTTGGTTACAGTCACACCAAGGTATATTTACACCCTCCGGACATCACGTGTCCTCCACGTGCCTTGCCTCAGCACTGCTCTTGCCTCAGCATGTGTATCCAATCAGACAGTCCTTGGAAGCAGCAACAAACTGCAGCACAGCACAGCACCAGAAGTTTTTTGGGTGTGATTCTCTCTATGGTGTTCCAAGAAATGCAGCTAAACTATAAAATGTAAGGTGGACAAACACATGCATGTTGTTAGCAAAGAATCCTTCATCAGGTATCCATTCACCTGCTTGCTTCGAGTCTACCCAGCAAAATACCATCCAACTGACTTTCCAAAGAACCCTCAAGTTTCCAGTTCAGTACTTGTAGAATTTAGGTGAAGTGTCACTGTCTATGTATATATCTGATAAATCAGTAAATTGGTTGGAAATTTTGGCCACATATTTCTCATAGGAGAGAATGAAAGATTACCACAG
Organism: Apodemus sylvaticus; assembly: GCF_947179515.1. NCBI lineage: Eukaryota > Metazoa > Chordata > Mammalia > Rodentia > Muridae > Apodemus > Apodemus sylvaticus. The sequence goes on along the minus strand of NC_067476.1, from coordinate 98,313,787 downwards.
GTTGCAATTCACCTGGTCTTTAGGTTGGTTAGGAACACATTTAGATGCAAGTAACATAGTTCTCAATGAAACTGCAAAAAGGGATTCATTTGCTTTCTTCTCAGGTAGAAGGGATTGCAACATTAACCTTGGTTTAACAGTTCTGGCTGGTTTCCTCATGGTCAGAGATGGCTGCCACAGCTTCAGCCTTTCCATCGTAACACTGAAAAGGTTGATGTGGCAGAAGAGGGCCTTCCTTCCATCAGGGAAGGAAAGTCTTCTGAAGCATCAAAGTACGCTGTTGGTCGCACCTCTATGTTATATATACATGGTACTGAGGATTCAGTGCTAAGGCTCATCTTCTTGGACATATAGTGATAAATCCTCTTTTTCCAGAGAAATGAGAGAGAGAGAGAGAGAGAGAGAGAGAGAGAGAGAGAGAGAGAGAGAGAGAGATTTGTGTGGCAGTAAATTGTATCTTCCGAGTGTCATCTCTCTCCTAGGCAGGCAGAGATAACTACCTCTATAGGTTTCTGTCCTAAGGGCCTATTTACTATTATGTTCTGAAACTGACACATTAGGTCCTCCAGGAAGCTACATGGGCCAATTAGGGTGTTTCTAGAGAGTCTTCGTTACCAGTCTAGGGGGTAATTATGGTTCCTACAGCACCAGGAAACCCTTCCTCACTACATTTCCAGTGCTGTGGACAAGTGAAGGAACGTATGTATGGTGACGTCTTAACCTTAAACCAGACTTACATAACTGATCACCAGATCAAAGAGCTGAAGCCATAGCTCAATGGTAAACTGTTTGTGTGCAGGCTTTATGTCTTAAAATTATGATGCCAAGAAGCTGAGTACAATGCAAATTAATCTGAAAATTTCAAATTTGATCACCAAGTCTAAATCATTTCTATACTGTATAGTCTCCTGTGCAAAATGGGCCCATTTTAGAGTAATTCCAAAGGACTGGTCTGCTCAACTTTCACTTTGTTTGAGTCAAAGTTAAAAAAAAAAAGAGATTAAAAAAATAACCCATTTTCTATCAAGAATTTTTCTGTTTGAGGTAGGGTCTTACTATGCAGCTCAGGCTAGCTTTGATTTGCCACCCTGCTGCTCCAGTCTCCTGGGTGGTAAGGATCTAGAACATACCTTCAAGGGAAGGGGACACTGGGGACACAATGCAAACTCAGTAAAGCCATCTACAACTTATCCTTTAACTTGTAGTTACCCGTGATTGAAGCTGGAGATGTGGCACAGGACCCGGGGGAGCCTCCTCCTGGGTATTTCTGTGTCCCTCTTTTATGGGCTATGACTATCCATAGCGAGACATTCTCTGTATGTTGACTGTAGGCCCATCTGGGTAACTTACACTACTACAGTAGTATACATGATTTGTTTGTTATACATTTTAATACTTCAAAAATATTTCTGTGTTTTCAGACAGTCTAGAACAGGAGAAGACAGATCAGCCCTTCTCTTTAGAAGCTACTAGATATGAAGCTGGATTTGTCAGGCTCTCTGAACAGAACACCAGAGTACACAGATACCTGGTGGGGATTGTTCGACTCAGTGGACTCTGCGTACTGCTCCCCATGCCCTTGGTGCAAGGAGCCACACTCTGGGACTCACATGTTTTTAGCAGCCAGTGGGAAGGCAGTTCACAGCCCGTCAGCACAGCGCGCTCTTCCTCAGGGGAGGAGCAGTGGTGTTATTTCAACTGTTCAAAAATAGTTCAGCTTACCCGTTACCCGATGAGGTTTATGTTCAGAAGTGCTATGCTGTTGAAAGTCACATCTTCTAACAAACAAATGACCAAAACCCTTAAGCCCTCTAAATGGTGTCACAATCATCAGTGAAAGAATCCAGGAGCAAGCTGCTAATTTGTCCACTTCCCTCTATTTTGCCTTTTTCATTTTTTCCAAAGATGGAATTTAGATAGCATCAGTGTTTTTATTTTATTGAACTAACAGTGGCCTGAGAAGGTGTTCTGGTCCCCTTAAAGAAGTTTCTCTGTGATGACAAACCCACAAAGGTTTAGGGGTGCATCTGGTGCCGCAGGACTCGGGCTGTCAATCAGATGTGTAAGTGCAGGCTGCTTCCTGCTCTGGCTGGCTGCTGAGGTTGTATTTATGGCAAAGGTTACTGTCAGTATCAAAAGAAACACAGGCTGGCTGTCTCCACACTCTGCAGAGCACAGGAATGTAAACTGGATAGCTGTCTGTGCAAACAACGAAGTCAACACACGTCTGCTCTCAAAGGATGACCTTCTCCTGCCGCTCTTAACTTCGGGCAAACTTTTGTTGCTCTAAATCGGTGTCAGAAGGGCCGAGGGAACAAGGCCAAACCATCTACTTCACAATGACTTCTAAACCAACGTGGAAAACACAGCTTTTTAAATGTTGCATCTCATGAGTGAAATATCCTTCGCCTGTGTGTTTGTATGTTGTGTGATTATGTGTTACAGGTACACTCACACGTTTGTGCACGTATTTAGGCGATAGATCAACATCAAATGTTTTCCTCTATCACTTGCATCCTTAACTTCTGAAATGAAGTCTCATACTGAACCTACGGTGTAGCATTTCAACTAGACTACCTAGCCAATGAGTTCCATGGCCCCCAGTCCACAAACAATGATAGGGTTACCCCACATGGCGCCCTGCCTGGCTCTTAGGTGAGTGCTGTAGTCCTTGTGCAGGAGCAGGGAGCACGCTGCCCTCTGAGCTGTGTCCTCAGGCCCTGAAATGGATCCTTCTGTGTACCAATAATTTATTAATAGTTGTATAATATGTAACAGCTATAATATATGATGATGCCAGTTTTAGTGCAGCTCTGATTGATGGTATATCAAACACTAATCGTATTTAATCCCTGTAACAGTCCTGTGTGATAGGTATTAATTCAGTTTACAGAGGAAGGCTGAAGCCTTTAGGAAGTCTGGTGTCTGTTGACTAGGGAGGCAGGGACTCTGGACTGCTGCAGAGGCTGTTTGCTTACTGGGCTCTCCTGACTATAGTTCTAGAACTTTATATGTTGATGGGTGGGGTATCATTCCTAGGGATGATCAGTTTGTTTTCATATAATCTTATCTTTAGAGTAGGAAATATAGTAAATACAACCTGGAGATCCCACCCCCTCCAGTGAAAGGAAAAGAAATTAATTGTAAGTTGGCCAGGGGAAGATTATCTTCTTTATTTATGTGTCATTCTCAGTGGTTCATCCTCAGGCTAGATGGCATTGCAAAAAACCTAGTTGTTACTGAGTGTTAAGGGGTTTTGAAGACTAAGGTGAAAATAAAATAGATATAAAAATCCCAGCTCCTTTCTAGAATAGAAATTACAGCATCTGGGCAGGACTTAAACAGTAAGGTCTGAGAGTGATCACTAAAAGTATATTTTTTGTTTGTAAATTATGAATGTAATTTAAAACATTGGAAAGTCTTAGGAATAAATGATTAGCCTCTTTGAGTTGGCTTTTCTATTGCTGTGAAAAACACCAGGGCCAAAAGCAACTTGAAGGAGGAAAGGGTTTTATTTCAGTTTAGAATTCTTGTCACTGTCCATCACAGAGAGAAGCCAGGGCAGAAACTCAAGCAGGAATGAAAGCAGAAGCCATGAAGGAACATTGCTTACTGACTCATACAAGGCTGGCCTTTTCTGTTTGTTTGTTTGTTTTGAAACAGGGCCTGGCTGTCCTAGAACTCACTCTGTAGCCCAGTTTGCCTCGAACTCACAGAGATGCACTTGCCTCTGCTCCAAAATGCTGGGATTAAAGGCATGGGCCGCCAAGCTCAGCTCAGCTGTCTCTCTCATAAAGTATATGCAGACTCATTGGCCTCGGGATAGTGCCACCCACCATGTCTGTGAGTTTGAGGTGAATGTGGTCTACATAGTGTGAATCTGCCTCAAAATATAAAATAGAAAACAACCAGAACAAAATTTCTAGCCACCCAATCAACCAACCACCAACCCATCAAAGAAATAAATTCCCCAAACTAGAGTGTGTAGAAGACTAAACTGCAGCTCTCTAAGACTAAAATGACAGACTTTGTTTTCAGTCAATAGCATCATACAATTTATAGATATCTATTTTACAACTGCTACTAATTTTTTGTGTACTTTCATTGTTTATCTTATTAAATGTATTAATTTGATTAATACATTTGGCTTATTGAATTTTATCAAAGATTTGTTTTTATTAAGTGTATGTCTGTATAGCATTTGTGTGTGTGTGTGTGTGTGTGTGTGTGTGTGTGTGCATATTGTTCAGGTGCTTGAAAATGAGTGCAGGTGCCCTCAGAAGTCAGAGATCCTTTTCTCTTTGACACTTGAGTTGCAGGCAGTTGTGAGATACTAAACTGTGCTGTGACCTGACCTTGAGTCCTTTGCAAGGGTAGAGCGTAGCCATCTCTCCAGACCCAATTATGTAAACTTCATTCACATAATTTAGTTTACTTGATGCTATAATACTGTGGGAAAATGTTACTGTTGATTTCGGAACCTAGATCAGGGAATTCTGTACCAGTTGCTTAGAATGCTTTTGTGCTTGACATGAGTGGTCCAGGGCAGGAAAACAACATATGAGGTTTCCACATATTACCTACACGGAGGACAAAAGCCTGAGACCAGAGCCGAGCTGAACCTGACCTTGGAATCTATCCCAACAGCAGCAAGTCCAGTACCATAGGCAAATATAAAACTATTTGATGAACAGAGAGTTTGGCTAAAATACTTTATTAACATCTCCACACATGTCCTTTTGCTGTAATGATTGTCTCTTCTGCAAATTTCAAGTCTCCTCTTGTTTCCATTTTGATGAGCAACTATTTTTCCCAAGTTTTTTATTTATTTACATGTTTTCACTATCCTAAACAAGTTTCCCAAGACTTGTAAATACAACTGGAGACCTCGTAAGTATTTGTGTCTTATAATAAAGCCTTAGTGCTAGAAGTACATCAGGAATATCGAATATCAAAGATGGGTAGGTCTCATTGGTACCTGTACGGTGGGTCAGTTCTCTCTAGATGCTTATGGAAACTTTGGAAAACAGGTGCATGTTTCCAGAACATGAGGAAATAGAATGTGTTTGGCTTTCAAATGAAGAGACACATGAATTAATGACTAAGAAGGATGCACCCACTGAGGAGTGTGGACAGCTTCTCTTCAATGGTCAGATCCTATAGGCTAAGGACCAGATGGTTTCTCTGAAGTCAGCCAACCACTTTCATGACCAGGAAGTATTTTGACATGAACTAGATAGGTATTATAAGAAGGATCAATTAAAATTGTCAGTTATAGGGAGTCTGATCAAGCCCTAATAGCTCCAATTCTCTGTGTTAAATACTTGAATTTGGGGCCTAATTGGATGTTAAAGGTAATTATGTTAGTAATAGAATTTAAAACATAAAGGTAAGTCTATATTTAAAAGAAAAATAAGATTTCTAATATTGTTAGCAAGTCAGTGGATAAAATTAGTGGTGAATTCCCTTTAAAAGTAGTGTGTCTCAAAAAATATTCTTCATAAATTTGCTTTGAAATTTTGAGAAGTTTCTAAAGTAATTTGTTCTTTAACAACATACATGTTGCTTTTTAAATTGTAGTGACTATTGATATTTTTTAGCTGAAAAAGAGAAATGGCTCCAATTATTTGTGTAATGAAAGTGAGAACATGTTCAATATAAATTTAGCAATCATTTCTTCATACAACACTTACTGATAGGCTGCTTTATACCAGGAATTCTGGTAAGTTCTGGAGCATAGAAAAGTCAACAAAATAGATATGGTTTCTCCCCACCCTCATGAAGATAATAATCTAACTAGAAATTTACATTAAACAAACACAAAGTAATGTGACTAGTAAGATATTTAGTAAGAACACAAATAGCATTTGTTTTTCAATTTACTCAAAAAAGAACTCTGGTTTTCTGTAAAGGGGTCATTTTGCCTGGATTTTGATTCCTTTCAAAATAGTTTCAAAAAAGAAAGAAAGACAGAAAAGTCTATACAGATATACTAAATTATTTCTGAATGAATGAATTTGTTTTGGATGTGAAAAATGACCTCTCCACCGCAAAGGATCAGTTTAAGTTATTCTAGAAATATCTTTAAATAACAGCAGCTTCCAGGAGAATTAATGGGCATTTTAGGTTAATGGTCACTGGCTTCATGTTTGGCCCTCAATTAAATGCTGAACTTCAACTGTTATTACGCAATTGACGTGGTTATATTTCATGCTGGCATTTCAAAATGACCTTCTTTTAAAAGAGTGAAGCTGGTCTGACCGAGTAGTGTGGGTCGTCAGTTGCATCTGACATGACAGCCCTGGTCCACCTTCACTGCACACATGGTCAAGCTGAGGACTCTCCACTTTGCTACCGATAGCCTGGTTTTTATTATCCCCTTTCGATGGCATGAGGCAGCTCAGGAGAAGTTCAAGAGAGGCAAAAGGGATGAAAAACAAACACATCTGTTGCCTTATTGAAATACCAAAACCCTGTTACATCCTCTAGAGTGTTGGGGTAACTATGGTTTAGCAAATACCTTGTGGACATAAGTATGGGCAAGCTATGCTCAAGAAAAAAAAAATTCAGTTACATGTAACTTTTCTTTCCAAGTGATTCGAATGCTTGTTAGTTGTAGGTAAGTAGATTAAAACCTACCATCTTTGTCCTCGAACCGGAAACACCAAGCACAAGTTGTACTCACCCCATCAATGGTTTGTGTTCTTCATAACGGAGGTGTGGTACCCAGATTGAACTCACTGAAATGAGTCAAGGCATCATGTGAACACTTCCTGTCCCCCCATGTATTGTAGAAAAGTTTTAAAAGGCTCTTTGGAATTACTTTGATCAAGCTTTGAAATCATTTTCGTGGATCACTATTGTATGAAAACTGTAATTTATGGTGCCTGACCTGAGCAGTTCTTTGTCTCACAGCCATATTCAAAACAATAGCAGGAAAGCTCAAAACAGGAGGGGAACCCAGGCTCTTCTGGTTATTATTTAATTCATAATCCCATCTTTCCTTATTTAACCTTTAGAATCAGGAATGCTCCTCATAAAACAGCTTGAGATTGGATTCCTACAGAAAGGAAGGCCAGTGAGAAGATTAGATAGGCTCAGCCAAGTCACTCGTGACCTCTCCTTAACCCAGGAGTGACTCAGGCTGAGATAGGCAACTTGCGCTTGGGTGACACTGCAGGCACATTTCCATTGTTTGCCTCGTAAGTTCCCTCTCAGTTTGTTCTTTAACCCTCATCAGGACTGTGCCCACAGGGAGGGCGTCTCCTCCCATCCTTGTCATCAAATACTTATTCTCTGAAGCAGTCTCCTCTCAGAGTCATGGGTATTGGCAAGCTGCTCTCAGAATAACTGAGCCGAGTGACTCACCAAGCCAGACAGAATTTTTACTGTTTTAATTTACAACTATGATCAGCTGAACACAATCATGTGGGCTGAAAGACGCTATAAAACCTTCTTTTGTGATTTTTCTTCCCCCTGAGACAGAGGCTCATACTGTAGCCTTGGCGGGCCTGGACAGTTCTATGTAAACCAGACTACCCCTGTCTCTTGAGCACGGGGACTAAGATGTTTGCTACCATGTCTAACTTTGTTGGCTCCTTTTGCCAAAACATTTACCTAAGGCATAAATCTCATATGAAAGATTTCTAAGTTAAGCACACAGCAGGCACTGGAGATATGCACTCTGGTGTTGTGGCTGAAGTGCCTCAGTTTTGCTTTTACTTGATGAGATTAGTCAGTCATGACCTCCCAAGGATCTAGAGAAGACGTATGTTGCTTCTGGGATCATTCTTTACAAAGAAACAATAAAGAGGAAGGCATAGCTGTGTGGAAGGAAATTTGAGGTGAATGAAAGGGAAGATAACCAGGAAGAAGCAGGAAGAGAAGAAACACACATCATTCTTTAGATTTCATTTAATTGAAATTCCAAGCCTGAAACAGGTTCAAAGGAGCAAACACCAGGTATCTCGGTTCCAGTGTAGATAGTAAACAGGTCCCCAGGGAGAGTCAGTGAGCTAACTGTTCACTTTGGTGCTGGGTGTTAATTAGTGTAGCCAGCCAGGAGACTATTTAGACTACCTCATCAGGGCTCTAAGCAGCCTTCTCCCTGGTGGCTCGCAGGAGTTAATGCAATCCCCAAAGACCAATAATTCATCCTTTTTTTCCAGAGTGGTGTTAAGCCTTGCAGGTGACGAGGGCTTATACTTAAAATGAATACTTCTGTTAAAAGGTGGACTTCAGAACTCTGAACTTTCTCATGTGTAAAAAAGTTGACATACACCTTAGTGGAAGGTAAAAGAAAAGATTCTCAATTGTTTATGATTTTTTTAGGAAAGGGAGAGAAGGATAGAAAGGAGTGGCACAGTCACTATGAACATCTGGTGGATCAGCCTTGTTTGGAGTCCATCCCTGGCCACGGTTCAAAGGGATCTAGTGAGTTTGTGGGTACAGGTGTGTGGCAAGTCTCTGGGGCAGAGAGAGTAATGTTTAGAGTTTTGTTTTATTCATATTCCTGCATCCTGACGTGGCACAGTTCATCAGCACAGTGTGCAAAATGGTCCATGAAGATATTAAAGATTTGACCTTAATACTAATGCTCTAAGTGCGGCAGATATAAAAGTAAGCTATCCCAGGACTGCTCTCCAGGGCTGAAGCTTAGATTGCCTATACTACAAAAATAAACAGGCAAGCAATGTATAGGGCTATTGCACAGGTATTTTTAAGACATTTATACAAGTGCTTTGCCTGCATGTATGCTTGTGTAGCATGTACATGCGTGGTGCCCACGGAGGACGTGGATCTTTAAACTGTGTATAAAGGCAATGTAGTAGTGCTGTCAAACCATCTCTATTTCATACACCAAACCTGCACGCTGTATTGTAGGTGGAAACAGGCGTTTCCCTGATGCTGCCTTACTGTAACTCTATCTTCTCTCCCATGATTTCCTTCAGGCTCCAGGAGAGCTTAAAATCCTGTCTCGGAAATGCCACACTTGTGACCCTTGGGAGGAAGGCAACAGACCAAGTTTTTCACTAACCAGGTACAAAAGGAAGAGTTAAGGTGTTTGTTTCTAAGAGTCATTTTTTTTTTATTTCTAAAAAACCATTAAACATTATAAAAGCTACATTTTATAAGCATGGGAGCAAATATATATATATTTTTATAAAATACATTTTTTTTGAGAAACAGATTAGTTTTTAATTTCCCAAAAGATAGGTTTATAATTATTTTATTGATGTTTTGCTTCTGACTGAAGCCTGGTCTGCAGTATATAAAAGTGAAGAAATTAAAGTGAATAAATACAAAATCTCTTTTATATTGCTTATTTAAAAAAAATTGCTCGAGGATTTTTCTGTTACACTTAATTCATTCAAAGCTGACTATTTATAATGTCTAAATCATTTGAGTATTATACAATTTTGTAGTATAAAATGCAGACTCAAAGCAGTATGTATGAATGTACTTAAAAAAAAAATCTCATAAAAATAGCTGCTAACATTGTGCTGGCCGGCAGTGTGGTTTAGAGGGCCACTGTAGACAGGAGGCTAGGGGTCAGTCCTCTGCCTCAGTCCCAAGCCAAAGGAGCGTAGCTTTCCAGACACAACTGCAACTCATACTTGAAGGTGAGGTCAATGTGAAGTGTTTGGTGTTCAAATCAACTTTATGAAAAGAGGAAATTCTCATCAAGGGGGATTTTTGCAGCTTGGCTGAATGCCACAGAAGTCAGGAGGCCACAAGACTCCACAGAAAAGGCTCCAGTCCGGCTCTGCGGAGCCCCAGGTGAGAAGGAACACTTACTTATGAACTTCCTGTCTCCAGCTTTTTTAGGTTTGTGCTAGGTTATTCCCTGGTGGTAATGCAACAGTCAATACCAGTGTACCCTCTAAGAGACTGGGGGGAAGGAAGAAAGGGGAGGGAGGGAGGGGGAGAGAAAGACACAGACACAAAGACACACACACACACACACACACACACACGGAGGGAGGGAAACAAAGAAACACGCAGACACACACAGACAGACACACAGAGACCGACAGACACACACACAGACAGATGAAGGGAGAGTGAGAGAGAATATGAATGGAAGTTTAGAAGAAAAAATAAAAAATATTTGATCACAGGGAGGCGAAGTGAAAACTCACACCTTTCAGTCTTCATACTGTCTCTTCTGTTCAGTACACAAGGAGAAAGCATTCGGAAGGAAGCAAGATTATGACTATCTATGAACTAACTGTTTGTCAGAGACAGAAATGCTGATAATGAGTGGGTTGTGTCTGTAGTTCTTGGCTATTCACATCACCCAGGGATGAAGGAAAACAGAAACTCTTGATATGTTTGTCTAGAGAGGTAGGGCTGCGACGGCTGCAGCCAGGGTTCAGCTGAAGTTCAGGGCAGATGTTGCCAGCAGTTTATACAGCAGGAAAGTAACATTGCTTCCGGCTTCTTTTCCAGGATCTTCGGGGTCAAGCTGTGCTATGGCATAAGGTGACGATGTCTGTTGGGAAAGAGGCTTTGAGCAGGATGCCTCTTTCCCGGTTGCAGTCCAGTTCCTGGATGAATCCATACCAATAGATGACCAAGCCTGGCCCGAACCTGCGAAAACAACAGAGCATGTCATGTATGCCCACCGCAGCACCGGCCAGAAAGCAGACATCTTGGAGGCATAGACAAAACAGTTTAAGCGAGTTTAGTCACACTGGCTTGCTTTGGCCACTAGCTCGATTTGAGGCAGCAGAGTACAAACTTAAGCGCTCACTTAATTCAACTGTTGCTACCTTGACAGATCTGTTTCCTTTCTTCCCAGATTCACCCGTAGCATCTTTCAATACAGGGTGTGGGCTGAGGAAACCATGGCTCAGCTGAGGAGGAGCAGTGAGGGCCGGGAGTTGCCTGGCTCTGGGAGGCTGGTTTCTAATATTTTCCTGGTCCTATCTTAAAAATTAAGCTTTTCTACTTTTAACAAAGGAATGAAAAGAATGTTTGAACAGCTAGCCATGGTGTCCATAGTCCGTCCTCAGAGCCCTCAGGAGGTGGAGACTTGGTTAACTTAAAGCCACCTGGGCTGTGTAGCAGGGCACTGTCTCAAAACATTTGCAAAAAGAATTTAGAACAGTGGAACAGGTGGAGGTTCTCTCTGGCTATCATGTTTAACTCAAGTATCATTGAGGCCAGAAAATATCTCCCAATATTATTTGTGACTTAGAAAAATAAAATCTGTGTGTCAAACTAGGATGCCTCAAGAAGATCTCTACCCGACACTTGATTCTCTTCATGGCTATGTAAACACAGAAGTGGTATGTGATCTAATTGTAAGCTCCCACAGAAACAAGGGATAGTCACAGAGACTTGTAACTCAGTACGGACAGAGGGAGGCTTAAGAGCTCAACATGTCTACATTGTGCTCCCCGAGTTTATCTCTGGTTTTGTTAGCAGCCACTGATCCCTGCCAGGCACACCCAGGAAGTGGCCCTACAGACGACTTCACCCATCAGGAAGTTGAGACCTTTAGGCAGAGTTCATAAAGAAATAATCGCTATCAATCACTGGGCACAGAGAGACCCTTTGCACATCAGTTTCACGTTTTCTCTGCCGAGAGTACTTAATTAAAGGGCAGGGCTACTTTTGGTGTAGTGTTGCAGGAATTTTACAGTGAAATCATAAATTATGAATGCTGGGTTAGTGAAAGGATGTGTAAAAACAGAACTGCTTTTTGTATTCTAACATTACAGCAGGCTGAACCAAGCTAGGCCAAAAGCTTTTGCCTTCTATGATTTATTATCTGCTGTGGTGTACTTGCCAAAACTAACAGTACAGGATGGGCTAAGAGACACCGTAATGCACGGGAACAAGTTCAGTTGGATGTCAGGGACTGGCTTATTTGGGGATTCACATCAATGCATCAGCCTCGTTGTAATCAAGATTAATTCAACTTTTTTGAGTCTCCTCTGAGTAGGGAAAATCTTTTGAATCAGGTCTTGTGAGAGTTTAGGAAAGGGTGAAGATGCTCTCCAATTCCTTAGCATCTCCAAGGAAAAGCTTTCTTTGAATGAGAAGAATTAGGATCCCTGTGCACTGAGGGTGAGCCCCAAGATTTGAACTCCCAAGTTCATACCTGGACAAGAGCTGGATTTGACCTAACAAATTGTTCACACACACACACACACACACACACACAGACACACACAGACACTGTTCACATTGGCAACATTGTGTAGCTAAACTTCATAAAGAGTTTTGAGAGTTTTCCAAATGATATTAAAGTTATCAAGGCAAATCTGGTAAGAGACAACAGACCTGCCTCTCTTCCGGCCTTGCACAGGCAGGCCCTAAAGCATCCCATTGCAAGACACCAGCACCAAGGCCTCCATGAATGTGATAGCAAGCTACACACATTTCCCCACTTTATTAGGCAGCTACTCTGGAGACCACAGTGTTCTTCAGAAAGGCACTAATATTTTTACTCAGGGAGCAAAAGTGTGATCTAACCAGTCATGAAGAAGAACAAAAGAATATACGGGCATCGTAAAAAGCAAGCCCGGTATTTTAAAGATTTAATAAAACAAAAAACACATATCACCAGCACTGGGCAAGCAACAGCAGCCTGTACTTTCCCTGAACAGCTAAATCACAAGCCAAAGGACTCGGAGCATGACAGCTCTTTATGAAAATGGCCCTTTCTAGACTGAGAGGCCAGGCTGGGGAACACCTCCATGCTCAAGAAAATGGCCTGTTTCACTTGGGAGGCAACAGCTGCAATCTGGCAAACCACGGAGGTTTTGGCAGGATTGTGAACCTGAGCATTTCAAGCGATGGCTCAGGACCAGGATTCCCAAAAGAGAGCAGCCTGGACGTGTTCCCGAAACTGCCAGGATGCTACCATCTCTCTATCTTTAAGGTTTTAGTGGGAGTAAAAAACACCAGTGCTCTCATGAGCTCAAAAACTCTAATGAAAAACCTTTGTCTGATTAGGTAAAAATGAATAACCACAACTACTCATATGTAATGGACTGCTAGGGCTTTTACATTACATGGTTCATAAGTGACAAAGATAATATGGAGTTTTAGAAGGTGACAGGTTTGGAATTATAATGACAGAATAGCATCTGGCTTTGTCCCCCTCGTGCTTCTCTGAGAGTTCTTTAGCAGCTCAGGGTCCTGTGATTATCAGATACTGGCAAGACAGTCTTTGGACAGTTTACTGTTTATGAAGGAGCTGAGCACATAGAGACCTCAGCTAATGTGTGAGACCATCTCTTAGAGCCTGGACCGAGGACGCTCACTACTGGTGCTGAGCCTCCTGCTGCTCGGAGGCTCTCAGAGGCGTGTGCCTGATCCTTCTCATGGGTCACCATGATTTGATAGTTGCTATTCTCCGCAGTGCAGTTTATATTTCTAGGATAAGAGTCACTACTGAACAAGTGATATGTTTATGAATAAAATACCACCAAATTGGTAAATGTAATGAATAGCTCTTGAGAAAGATGGGGAAGGTCAAGAGCTTGAAGGGAAGAAATAACGTCAACTTTAGAGAGGCGTTAAGCATTTCTCTGGCTTCCTGTCACTTTAGGGTGCTTAGAAACATTGAATAGGAGATACTGGCACTAACCCTGGGTGCTGTCTGTGTATCCATCTCCCAGAGATCACCCTTTGCTTCATCATTTCATTTTTTTTTTTAATTCTGGGATCCAGATGAGAGCAGAGACCATATATTACTTCCATTCATATCTTCAAGACGTCACAAGACAGTGCCTAGTTCATAGCAGACACTCTCTGGGACAAGATGGTGGATGTGGTGACCAACAGAGGCCTCAGGCAGCTCAGTACTGTTTGCTGCATCAGTGGGGACCTATAGATAGCAATGCTGGTGGACTCAACATGGTGTCCTTCAGATTGACCTGGAGTGAACACGGCGCTGACGTATGTACAGATCACAATGACAATAGGTACATCAACATCTGTTCTAGGCTGAACTAGGTATTAACATAACTCCACAGTAGAAAATTCCTCATCTGACTTGTGGTGTTAGTTGTAGTAAGAGAAGAAGCTCTGAAAATATGGTTTAAATTACCTTCAGCCTATGTGTATAAAGTATATAGAAAATGTACATGCATGTTGTTTTGAGACCTATATCCAATCTCAGAAGATTTCAATATACAGTGCAAATATTCAGAATTCCTAAAGAAACCCAAATCTGAAAGACTTCCAGTTCCATGTACTTAGTATATGGGATGCTCACACTGATTTAATACTTCCATAACATTTCCAGGTGCCACAGATACTTCTGAACATTTTCAATATATGAACTCACTTAACTCTTGTGACAACATCATGAACTAGACTCAAGTACACCCCTTGTTCTACAAAAGAAGAAACTAGGGCAAAGGGCCATTTACTACTGGGCTGTCTGTGCCTGTACAAGTGGCATATGCAGTGGTCCATTTAACTGAATAGAGCGAGAGGAGCAGAACTGAACCAGGAAAGGGAGAAGTGCCTTGGTGCTAACTAGATTCTACTAAGAATGCTTTGGACAGTTCTGGGGCCATGTTTACAGAGAGCAGCTGCCAGTTCCCAGTTGGAACTGACTTAGAGGAAAATCCTAGGATACCTGGGGAACTGCCAGGATAATAGAGCATGCCTGACCTAAAAAGGAGCATAGCATAGCAACATGTTCTTTGGACACCAATTTCAAAAGGGCTCTTGGGGAGTTGATTCATGTTGTGTTTCTCTCTCTCTCTCTCTCTCTCTCTCTCTCTCTCTCTCCTTCTCTCTTCTCTTCTCTCTCCTTGTTTCATGTAGCTCAGGCTAGCCTTGAACTTGCCACATAGCTAAAAATGACCTTGGTCTCTTGATGCTTTCGCCTCCACCACCCAAGTGCTAATATTACAGGTATGTACCACCACTCTGAACTCTATGTCATGTTCTGAAGTGCAGAATTAGGAAAGTTTTTAAAGATAGCTAAGATTCAGATTTTTATGCAGCACCTCCATCCCATAATTGAAACATCTGAAAACAAGTGAGTTGCTTTACAAACCACTGTGAATGGATCTACTAAATCAGGGCTTGGCTTTCATTAATTAAGATGCTTGAAGGGCTGAGGGCTGGGCCTCGCAGACATGAGGACCAGAGTTTGATTACCTGCACCATATAAGCAAGGTATAGCAACATGTGCCTATAATTCCAGTACTTAAGAGGTGAAGGCAGAAAGGTCAGAAGTTGAAAGTCACCACTGACTACACAATAGGTTTGAAGCCAGTTTGGGTTACATGAGATCCTGTCTCAAAAAATGTAAGTGAACTAATATATACACATTATGAATTTGTACACAAATTCTCCCAAATCTCCTTCTTTTGAGAAACTGATCTAGCTACACACACAGGGAGCTCAGTCACTGCCACTCAGATATAAATCCCATCCTCAGATGCCCATGGCTTCCACAGCTCTCTGTGACTTCAGGATGCCAAGGCTCTGTGCCATGGCCCTGATCATCACACTTGTGACACAGAATTTCATTCTACAGACACTAGTTTCTTCCCATGTACCTCTTCACTGAATGTGGGGAAAGGCCAGGCAGCCTTCAGGAATTCTGTTTATAAACACAGATGGGAGATAACACTTGTCCTGTCTAGTTGATTCTTTTCCGTTATTCACTGGAACCCTGCGGCTGTCAAAATGCTTGACCCCCTACTCTGGGCTGTAATCTAGACATTCTCAAACCTGTCCCAGAGTTGCCTTGAGGGGCTGTGGGAAGACTGCAGGAGGTTGGTATACACCAGGCACTGTGTTCAATTGCAGAGGGAGTGATCTATCTTGTCTTATTTTTAAAATGTTGATAACAGAATTCACAGTAGATTTCAGTCGCTTTTTATCTTATAAGTAGATGGGGTTGAAAAGCACAGCTGTTATCCTATGGGGTGCAAAGATTGCTTTTGTTTGTTTTGAAGAAGATCCTCGTATCTGTTCTAATTGCTTGTGCTTCTTTCTGTTGCTGGATGTGTTGTGCACAGGTGAACAGCATCCACAGAGTATGTTCTGTGATATGGGTAACACTTAGTCACATTGAAGATGTGTGAAAATACTTAGCAAACTTGTAACTAACCTGTCCCTGCACATATGGTTTGCCTTCACAGCAAGAGTGAGCTGAAAGGAAAGACATTTAGCAACTGCATCAGACCCCATTCAGAACTCCCTCTACTGAGAGCAGGCTCACCAATGGACAGGGAAGACAGGAGCTTCCAGTGATGGTGGAGCTGAGTTCTCTGTGGGCTGAAGAGAGATGCCATTGCAGACAGATGCCACAATGCCCTCAGTGCTCCCTACCTGTTGAAATTCAGGCCTTTGTACAACCAGGGCTTGTATCAGTCACTTTCATGCTGCTGTGAGAAAACATCATGGCCAAAGCAATTTATAGAAGGAGGGGTTTACTCCTCCTCCCTTCTATACATGGGTAAGTGTTCACCATGGCGGGGTGGCAGGGCAGTAGCAGGGACGGTAGGTGGAACAGGATGCCCAGAGCACACACCTTCAAACACAAACATGAAGCAGAGAGAGTGAACTAAAATCTATCCTCAGTGACATCTTCCAGGAAGGCAGCACCCCTCCCAAATGGCCACAAACAGTGCCACCAACTGGGAAGCTGGTATTCAAATACATGAATCTATAGGGAACATTCTCATTCAAACCATGACACCATGATGTAAATATGGGATGGCTCTAAGGATTTGTTTTTACCAGTGAGAAAAGTGATAGCATGTCACTTCTAAGATTGTTACACAGGCTGTGATCTCCATTTTGCTAAAGCTCTCTCTACTGCTTCTTTTGCTTATATGTTGAGGCCAACTGCTCTGTGGGAGATACTCATACGGTAAAGAGGAACTGAACATCGTCTCAGCCACTTAGAAAATGGAGAATGAGAAACCCCGCAGTCCATCTTTATACAAGACTGACACTGCACTACTACAGACTGGAAAAGATGGAAACAGGGCTGTTGAGAGACAGGAAGTGTGATGTCTAGAGCCTTGCTGTACTTCTATTGCTAATTCAGTGAGGCTGTGAAAATGTGTGTTATTTTAGGCCACAGTTTTATAGACAATTGCTATATAGCAATAGATGGCTAACACAAATATTCACTGTAGATTTGAGGTTAAATATAATCAACTTTTGTTCTTCGCATATGCAGCATCGAGGGTCCTGGTGGGTACAGATTGGCTTTTATAGTCACAGATGAGCCTTGGATCCATACAGAAGGAGATTATCAGTAAGCAGCAAGTACACACATCCAGGCAAGCCCCTGTTACTGAGCAACTCCGTGTCTCCTGCCTTCAGAGCTTCTTGGCTGTGCACCAGTCCCATGCTTGCTGCACGTCTGAGAAGCTGGTGTTACACACGGAAGATTTTCTTTCTTTCTTTCTTTTTTTTTTTTTAAATATATGATTCTGTGAATTTGCTGTTACACTTGGTTATATTGGGTGTCTAAAACTGCAAATGTCAAGTATGTGTTGTGGCCAAAGGGTGTGAGAGTCAGGTTAAGGTGGGACACCAGTTGGCTGAAATAAATGACTGGTGACTGGGGAAGAGACATAAAAAGCCACAGCAGTGACAGTCCATGGCTGTTCTGTGTTGGAGCAAACATACTTTGTCTCTCTCAGCAGATGCTGGGGACAGTCTAGGAAAAACAGATGCTGAGGACATTTTGTTCAGTTTTAAAAAGGCAGTAAAAGTGGCAAAGTATTTTTAAAGACTGTCAGCCAGAGCATTTAAAAAAATGCTCTTCAGGGAGTAAATTCTTAGTTTTCCAGAAAAACTGGACTATCCTCAGATGGTCCTGGGGATTGCAGACAGCAAATGCTTCATAGAATATGGGATAAGTCCCATTGATTGTGTAATTCAGGTGAAGATTTTCTACAACTACCTGGGAAATCCATTTTATCTGAAAACTTGGGTTCCCAATTCAGGAAGAACATGCTGCCTTTTTCTAACCCATGGGATGAAAGGGTCTCCCTGTTGTGGCTCTCCACTCTTCCGAAATGCAAGAGTTCTTTGGGTGGCTTTTAATAACTCACAGGGAAAGGGAGGCCTACTAGTTCTGTGTGGCCATTCACGACCATTGAGGTGCTTTGAATGAGAAATGTTCCTCCTAGTCTTGGGCATTTGAATACCTGATCACCAGTTAGTGGTGCTGTCCAGGAAAGAGGAATTACTTAACCAGGGGCAGGCTTTGAGATTAAAAAAGACTCCATAACTTCTAATTTCTTCTCTCTGCTTGTTGGTTGTAGTTACCAATGCAATCATCCTCATCCAATAGATGAAGAAACTTGGATACCCAAAGGGTCAGGCTTGAACCTAAGCAGTCTGATTCCATTGCTTGCTCATGTAACAAGTATACTACACTGTCTCTCATTATTGTGTCTCTCATCTTGTGTTTACTCCGGGATTTATTCAACAGAGATTCAACTTTGAAAAATATTTACAATGCCTGGAAAAGATAAAAAAGCAGACTCAGTACAGGGCCTAGGAGGTACCTGCCTGAGAGGGATTGTTCTTCAGTAGTTTTACATGACATTTATCTACCTACTCAGAATGGAATACTTCATTCAGGAAGTACATGGATGAGCAACCCATAACTCAGGGTAGAAAAGAAAATGATTGCATTTGAGGAAGTGCGTTTAAAGTCCTTGATGACTGCATCCAGTTGAGAGGAGAGAGATGCTGCCATCGTGGAGGGGCTTAGTAAGGAAGATGGGTTTAAGACCAGACTTGGATTCAGTGTGGACCACAGTGTGTGCAGATCAACAGAAACAGATGGGAGAAATGGCTAAGGGAGTCTGGGAGGTGGGATGTGCTTACATTTTTCCCTTCTAGAGAAGGTTCAGGTTTCTTGAATAATGTTGGTATTGTGAACTTTAAAGTATCTATCTGTCTGTCTGTCTGTCTGTCTGTCTGTCTATCATCTATTGGCTTCTATATCTCTTGTAGAGATGTAGTGTGGCTGTGTCATTAAATTGCTGTATTTACGTTTTCAGCCCTATGAGAAAAAGATACACATATATATGTATATGTATGTATGTGTGTGTGAGAGAGAGAGGGGGGGAGGAGAGAGAGAGAGAGAGAGAGAGAGAGAGAGAGAGAGAGAGAGAGAGAGAGAGAGAGGAGAGAGAGAGAGAGAGAGAGAGAGGGAAAGAGGGAGAGAGAGAGAGAGAGGGAGAGAGAGACTATGTATTTAGAAACTGGAGCTTCAATTAAGCTTCAGTTAAAGGATGGCAAACAATGGTATGACTGATTGATTTGTAAAGTTTCTTTTCATGAGAATCTTCATCAAATAATAAAAACAACTTGTATTGATTAAACAAGTTGTATTGATTAAAATCTTTGCTCCTAGCCCAAATCTTTGATTTCAAATCATAGTCAAACAGAAAAAAAAAATCTTCTAAAAAAATGGAACAAAAAATGAAAATTAGAAAAGGCAGAATTCCGAAATCATACACAGGACACATATGTAGATGCATACTTTCTGTTCTCCGCCTGCGTGGCTGTGTGGGGTCTATCTATCGTCTGAGGATGTGTGCAGACATGTGGTTGTTGGACATGGCCTGTTTCCCAGTCCAAGAGACCTGCATGTGGTTCTTATGAAGACACTGTTTTCAAACACATAGTTCAGGATGAAGGAGAAATATAAAACATCTTGTAATTGTTTTAAAATAAACTTCTACGCCGTTTATTTAGTTTTTAATCTGCATGTTGTAGATTGGCTGTGCACTTGTTCATCACTGTTGTATGTATCTCCAGACAGAGTTGTAAATAACTTTTCAGTCCAAGTGAAACATGCTTGCATGTGTTTATGTGGAAAGTATGTGTCCTTAGGCCTGTGTGTAAATATGTGTACAGTGATAACAGATTAGTGATCATGTAATATAACATAATAAAGTCTGGCACTATGGTCAATTTAATACACAATACAAATATCCCTTTTCACAGTATCTAGAAATGAAATAAAAATACAATAACTTGGTTCATTTACTTTTTTTTTTTTTTTGGCTTGGCAGGATCATGATTGTAAATTGAAATAACTGAAGAAAAAGAACCCTAGTCATGGATTTTAAAAATACAACTTCAAGCTAGATCTAGACCTAATAGTGTACACCAGGAATCCCAGCACTGGGGAGGTGGGAAGAGAAACACGGGTTTAAGACCAGCCTTGGATTCCCAGTAAGTTCAGGGGTAGCTTGGGCTATATATAACACCCTGCTTCAAAACAAAACAGAACGACAACACGAAAATACCCTAAAACCAAACCAAAGTAAACCTAAACTTCCTTCACAAAAAAGAGCAAAAATGATAACTTCATCTTTTCTATGTAATGTATTTTCTATAAAATTTAAAAATAAAAAAGTAACTAATATGCTGATTCGCTTCAGGCTGTCATGCCACACAGAAAATAAACAGAGAGTCCTTTATATGAAGACAAGCTAAATCCATATACAAACACAAGCCAAGTGACTTGAGAGTTTCCCCCATGTTTCTGTAAGTACATTGCCAAGTCCATATCAGATTACCTTGAAAAAACGGAACTATGTTTCTTTGACCTATGCTGGATATTCTTAGATGCCATACTTTGGGTCTTTCTACCTAGTTTTCTCCCCCTTCGGAAGAGAAAGAGAGCAAAAGAAGATACTTATTTTCTGTTTTCTTGGATAGATGCTTACTTCTGGCCTGGGTCAGCTCCTCTGAACTAACCTGACAGGAATCTACACATATGCTTGCATATTCAACCTGTAGAGCAAGCAACAGGACAGTAAAGAAAAAGTTTTCTTTTTGTGTGACATACAATTTAATAATGATATTGAAACAAATCTATCTCCATTTAAATGGACATGTACTTTATTGAATAAACCATATATGCAAAACACAGGAAAAGAATAATTATATCAATGATGTGTTATTTGGCAAGTCTACCTAGAAAAGATGCGTTTTCAATGATGTTGTATTTATCCATCTCTTGGTCTCTTTAAATTTCCCACAATGCCTCCATTAGGGCTGGAGAGAGTGAAGAGTGGGGTCAGGGTTCCCGAGAGACAGGGACTATCGGGGCAGAATCTTCGGAGATGATTAAGGTTGGTGAAGGTACAGGCTGGTTTATTTCAAACAAAGGTCCCAGGAGTGGGAGACAGGACACATCCCTGGAGGGGAAGAATTTGGCACAGCCGCAGTGTGGCAAGGAGAAAAGGAAACCTTCGAAATTCACATTGGGCCAAGGTCACATCCACTTTAAAAGCACCAAAGCACCGAGAATGAGCGAAAGCTTCAGGCGCACTTGGGTGCAAATCACATCTCTCCACCTAGAATTTATTCCCAGCCTTCTTCCAAAAGTTGGGGGTGGTTTACAAAATTGGTTGTGTGAATTATTACATGTTTTCTCAGTTATTTCCCCAGGGAAACACGCCAAAGGCAAACCCATCATTTCAGCTGATTTAGTGTTTGGTGTCAGAGAATTCATAATTGATATGACAGGCATAATGGATAGTGATCACTGGATTGGCAAAGTCTGGGCTGACTACCCGAAGCCACACTGGTTCCAACCACTCTGCTCACCGACCTGCTCTGGTAAGTCCTGCGGTTATTTCTCAACTTCTCCTGTCCAACTTCCTGGGTATTAGAGATGCATTTCTAAATAGTTTATTACACAATACTGCTCATGCAGTTGCTTTTGCTCATTTGACTTTTATTGTCAGGACTAGGACAGACAGAGTTTCTTTTACTTTAACTCAGTTTGCTAAAGATCACAGGGTAACTCAGAGTTCAGTGAGACATTTATTTCACGGCACTAGGAGATTTATAGGTTCTGAATATATAAAAGTCTGCTTTTAAAAAAAAACCGGAGTCTTCATCCCTGGCAAAGTCAAATAACTAAGGGATTAAGGCTGATGTGCACTTGCCCTATAAATCTATCATTAAGCAAGTGTGATACAAGGCTTCAGGTATGCAAGATCCCAATTTGCTCTAAATGGGTAGTTAAATTGTCTCTTCTTTACAGCAAGTATTTCATGATAATGAAAATCTCTTTGGCTAAACAAATCATATCCCCGCCCCTACAACACCCTCCCCCCCCCCCCCAAATAAAACTGTTCTATTTTCCATCATGGAAAAAAATGCTGGAAATGAGAAAAAGAAATTAGAAGCCAAGAAGAAAAGGGTCAGGTAAGTGAAAGTGAAAACAATTAATTCTGCATGCATGTGTATGCGTGCGCGCACGTGTAAACTCTCTCTCTCTCTCTCTCTCACACACACACACACAAACACACACAAATATATATTTGGTAGCTATCTAATTTGAACTTTTAGAGTATAAGCTGCTTGAGGGCCGCTCATTTCACGACACATAGGACTCAGTCCATGTTTGGTTGGTTGGGTGTGAATTGGCAAATGCATATCTCTGTTGTAAGACCCTGCACACTTCTCCCCTAAGCCAACCCCCTAACAACACTTTTGCTAATCTACCACACAGGGAAGAGAATCTGTCTTTTAAGAGCAAGAGAATAAGACTTGAATTAAGGCCATGTTGTCCTTGTCTGCCTGCTGTGAATGCTCGTAGGTCCCTGTGCTTTGTAGAGTGTCATGCTATGATGGTCTTTGGCCTGGGAGAAACCAAAAGTACTAATCCTGGAAAGCCACTGTTGCAGGCTTTTGCTGTTAGGGCTTGTGGGAATTAGTTGTTAAGAAGCAAAGCAAAGCAAAACAAAACAAAACAAAAAAACTCTCAATCCCCCTGAAGCTCATTGCTGCACACAGGTGGCTTTTAGTTCTTTTTAAATACAATCAATTTAGGTAGGCTTTTGTTTACAGTAGCTCTTATCTAGATGATAAGGTTGTAAAAACCTCAGTCAAAATGAAGTATCACTGCTCCCACCTGTTTCATTTTTATTTCCCTTTCCAAATACCTTAAGGTGTTTAAGATGAGTGAAGAGATATCAAACTATTACAGCGAACAGATACATGAGTGACACAGGCTTTGTCCTCCTAGAAAAACAAATACCATCATGGAGTGCTGCCTCCCACAGGTTGGCAGAGGGCTGCAAACCTCAGAGCTTCTCTTTACAAAGCATACATATAATATCTATCTATCTATCTATCTATCCATCCATCCATCCATCCATCCATCCACTATCTATCTACCTACCTACCCACCTATCCATCCATCCATGTGCATGCATGCACGCACGGGCCCATGAAACACACACACACACACACACACACACACACACACACCTACCTCAAGTTGATCTGTTTCCTACATAGCTCTTCAAAAGAGAATTGTATGTCTTCTATATATTGGTATGAGGCTTTCAATGTGTTCATACCCTGTCTTCTCCCCATAAGCAGTCCCATGCAATAAGATTTCAGAACAGAAATAAAAAGAAAAGGAATGCAAAGAGGGATATGGGAAAGTGAACTTGGGAGGTTAATTTTATTGCTGTTGTAAGTCAGTGACGGTGCAGGCTGGTTAGATTCTTAAAGGTTTAGCTTCATTATTGTTGGAGTCGCAGAAAGAAGCCAGGAGCCAAGGCTATTAACCAGTGAAGAGGGACACTGCTGAGGGGCTGAAAAGGCCCACGGGGTGCAGGTACCATCAGGACCAAAAGGGACACTGGAGGCTAACGGCAGGACTGCTCCTACAAGAAGGCCCAAACTCATCAGTCCTGGGCTTTAGGAGCCCAGGAACCAACTGCTACCTGCTTCTCTTTCTAATACAACCAGAGTACAGTGTTCTAGTCAGTGTAATGCCCCTGCAGTTAGCCCAGGATAGTGTTTACTCCAGTCTTATTTTTCTGGCATGCTAGAAACTTTGAGACTGGTAGAAGACACAAACTATTTGACTATTTCTTTGGCTAAAGTGATAACAGCAATACTTATAGAAACATAACCATAATCCTAACAGCCTACTGGTACTTATCAAATATTTGATATGTCTCAGATATCCTTGTCAGGCTCTTTGTTAGCTTTATGTCATTTAAAACAAAGACCCTATGGGTTGGTAATTAATAGCAGCCATATTTAAATTTTGTTTTATTATTTTATGGGCATTTTACATGCATGTATAGCTCTGTGCCACTTGTGGCAGTACCCATATTTGCTGACAAAGGATCATAAGGTTGTGCGGAATTGGTTACGATGAAGGAGAAGAGGATTACTAATCAATAGCCATTTACTATGTGTCTGGTCCTGTGTTAATTATGTCGTACAGGTGGTCTTAGCTAATACTTGAATGAGCCTGCCAGGTAGAAGTGCTCACTGGAAACAGAAGAAGTAGAGGTAGTGAGGCTGGTGTATGCTTTAGGATTACTATGGCTGCGGTGGAACACCATAACCAGAACAACTTGGGGAAGAAAGGGTTTATTTGGCTTATACTTTCACATCTCTGTTCATCACTGATGAAAGTTAGGACAGGAACACAAATAGGGTGGGAACCTGGAGACAGGAGCTGATGCAGGGGCCATGGAAGATGCTGCTTACTGGATTTGTCCTCATGGCTTGCTTTCCTATAGAACCCAGGACTACCAGGCCGGGGATGGCTCCACCCATAATGGGTTGGGCCCTCCCCTCATCAACCACTAATTTTAAAAAAATGCCCTACAGGCTTGTCTGCTTACAGCCTGATCCCTTGGAGTAATTTTCTCATTTGAGGTTCCTTCTCAAAACACTCTAGGCTGTCAAGTTGACATAAACCTAGCCAATAGAGGCTGCGAAGCTTATGGAAGGAGATAAAACAAGATGCTGTCCAACTGAGATGCTAACACAGACCTGACCCAGGCAGGGCTCCTTCTCTGAGGAATGGCCTCATGGCATCATGCAGCCTCCTGTGCTATGACTCTCCCAGATATTCCGAACCTTTGAAGCTTGGCTCTGAAATCTCTCTCCCTTCCAGTTTAAAGGTAAGGGTCTTGCCTTTAATGCAACAAAAGATTCTGTTACAGTTGATATATCCTTTCTCTATGAAATATGGATGCTAGAAAAGTCTACTGATAGCCTGTTTCTTTTTTTTTTAATTGTTTTGTGTCTTAATTTTCCCACTGATAAAGTGTGTCCTTGAGCTCAAGGTATGAGAATAAATCAGCTTTAACACTATAACTCGTATATGTTTACTGTCACCCCATCTGCGAGATCCCGAGCATCTGAGGAGTCCGATGGGACCATTTGCTCCACTCTGGAGCCACGGGGTAGGTTGGCCGCTCTGTTAATTGTTCCTGCCTTTGCAAATAAGAGCTGGTGCTTCCTATGGCCAGGGGACTCTGAGACTAGAGGGAAAACTTGCGTGATGCCACGGATCAAAACATTCTTTCACTACAAGTTCCTGCTCTTGGTGACAGGGCAGCACCATGCACAGTTCTGTGCTTAGGTCTCAAGACCCACAAAGAAGCATAACACAAACCAAACTCTGGATGATGTCATGTGGTTGCAATGCATCCAAAGTACATTTCCTGTGGTCAGTATTTTGAAGTCTTCTTAAAACTAATGGTTCTTTATAATGAATGGTTTCAATGTTCCTTTGAAAATGAGAGAGAACAAAATGACTCAAATAGCCCCCAATGGACAGATGAATGGATAAAGTGTGGAATACAACAATAGAATATTATTCAACCTTAAAAAAGAAGTCCTGTCACACGTCACAAGACAGCTCAACCGTAGAGAGGGAGCAACGCCCTGAGTGTGTTGTTGACATGGGCTCCACCATGTCAAGAACCTCAATGTGTCAGTGCCAAAAATTACAGGCACAGAAAGTACATGCCAAGGACAGGAGAAGCTAGAGTTTCAGGTTTGCAAGATAAAGAAGTTCCAGAGATTTGTTGCACAATATATTGTGAATATGCTTAAAATTATACACTTAACGGCAGTCATGGTGGCATGCTTAGTATTGCTCTATTCAGTGATAAAGCTATAGATAAAAAACAGTTTTGTTTTTTCTTTTACATTTTTTCATGTATATGTATGTGTTCATGTGTGTGTCAGAGCCAGAAGTCAGCGTTAGCTGTCATTCTTGATCGATGTCTGTATTCTTAGTTCAGACAGAGTTTCTTTTATTATTATTAGAAATTATTTATTTATATCCCAAAGGCTCCCCCATGTCCCTTCCTCTTTGCCTCTAAGAAGGTGCCCCCCCTTAGTATACCCCTCATGGAGTATCAAAGTCTCTAAAGGATTAGAGTGGGAACATCCTCTTCCACTGAGGCCAGACAAGGCAGTCCTCTCCTCCATGTGTGCCAGGGCCTTGGACCAGCCCAAGTATGCTCTTTATTTGGTGGCTTAGTCTCTGGAAGCTCCCAGAGGTCTAGGTTTGTTGACACTGTTGGTCTTCCTATAGGGTTGCCATCCCCTTCAGTTCCTCCAATCCTTCCCCTAACTCTTCCACAGGGTTTTCCACTGTGAGCATCTACATCTTCTTCAGTCAGCTGCTAGTATGGCCTCTCAGTGGACAGCCATGCTAGGCTCCTGTCTGTGAGTACAACACAGCATCAGTAATAGTGTTAGGGTCTGGTGCCCACCCATGGGCTAGATCCCAAGTTGGACCACTGGCCAGCCATTTGTTCAGTTTCTGTTCCATTTTTCCCCAGACATTTCTTAGGGAACCTGTAGCTCATTGGCTTCACTAGGTTTGCCTTTCTGATACCTAGTGTGTGAATTATAGATATGTACAGCTGCATCAGGATTTTGCCTGGTGGTGGGTCTGAACTCAGGTTATCGGGCTTGCAGAATAGGCACTTTACTGACTGAGCTATCTCTCCAGCTTAAGAAACCATTTCAAAAGTATTATTTAAGGCCTGTAGAAAGCAAAGTAAAAATACCAACAAAAAAATCCCCAGATAACCAGAGGAACAGTTATAGTTGAAGTTTGGGGTTAGTCCAGTCCTGACAGAACACAGAAACATTTTGGGACACTGAAACTGGCTTTTGCTGGATATATATATATATATATATATATATATATATATATATATATATATATATATATATAGAGAGAGAGAGAGAGAGAGAGACAGAGAGAGAGAGAGAGACAGAGAGACAGAGAGACAGAGACAATGAGGTCTTAGGAGGCCTGGTGGCCAGAACTGACTTCTAAAGCTGCTTTTGTTTCCTTGAGGTTAATGAAGTTGTTCTGTCAGACAATTGTAGGAAAGAAATACAGAGACAGAACTCCACCCCATAATTTTACAGTAACTGCTGCAGGACCCACAGTGAGCCCAGAACCTGCTTGGACAGGATGAGGATAGTGACCTGGCTCCACTCCTCGGCAGCTGATGGCACAGTGTTTCATAGCTCTCACTGTATCTCTACAAACTGTACAGTGATATAGCCGCTCTCAGACAATGCATTCTTCCGATGGGACAGCTGGGGACATGGAAGCTATCAGGGGTGAAATGCTCAAAATCAAACACACAAAGCAGATGGGATTGCACAGAAGGGATCGGTATGCCTAGATGAACCAATTCCACCTCCCACCTGCAGTGAGCAGATAGATCCCTTTGCATCTGTAAATAGGGAGAGCCAGGTCTTCTGCCTTCCTGACAGAGCTGCCAGGTAGAAACAAAGCTTTAGGAGAGGCCCTGCCTTCTCAGGGGCGCCCAGCTGTATGGGCAGGTTCAAAGACTAGCATGGAAGGAGACAGATTCAAGACAGCTGTGCTGTGGCTTGGAGAAGGGCTATCTAGGAAGGCCAGAGAGGGCTCTGAGCAGAGGCGGTGGTGGTCTTCAGGGAAACTCTTCAAGTCAAGGGTGGGGAGGAATAAGAAAGGGAAGAGATGCAGAGGTGTAGACATGCAGATGTGAATTGCTGCAAGAAGATTCACATTAGAGCAAGACAGTGTGATCAGTCAGAGAACACAGCTGGATGGAAGGGGCGTGAGCGAGCAGGGCTGTTGAGGGTGGAGGACCAACACCTCAGAGGAAGCTGCTCTGAGGGCCAAGGAGAGCATCAACTACAAGAGGAACGTTGGCAGCCCTTTCTGCCCAAGGGCACTCCTCCTGCTTAAACCCCAAATACTCCGAGCTCATTTCTGTGTGGAATCCCTGAGTTAAATATTTACTTTGTGTGGGGCCAAAGTATCTACTGCAGCTCACTTATTTGGGGGTAAACACGTTAAAGAAATGTGTACACTAAAACAAACGGTCCCCTCCTCTCTCCCACCACATACAGAAAAAAGAGACTGCCATTCAAAAAAAAAAAAAATCTGCAAACTATACTGCAGGCTCAACTTTCCCAGTGGTTGAGCCAAAGCCATGTATATATAAACACTTCCCCTGCGGCTCCACGGGGTTCCTCCGATTTGTATTCTTTGAGAAGTCAGTGGGCACAAGGTGAACAGGGAACAGTTTCCTTTAGTGAGATACATGGCAACTTTATTGAACTTCACAAGAAGTCATTAGCTGAATTTTATGATGATAAGGACTTTCAGGCGTGAGTTCCCTTCTGATTGTTTTTTGATTAAAAGTCAGACAAGGCAGAGCTGGCCTTGGACGCTGAGGGAACCTGCAGCTTTCCCTTACCAGCTGGCTCTAGGATGGAGCCTGCAAAGCAGCAGGGTCGGCAGTGCTTTGATTTTGCCAAGCGAAAAGCCACAGTCACTGTGGAGATGAGTTACGGGGTTACTTTTAAACATTTCGTTAAGCTTAAGACCATCTACCCCCACCTCCCCAACCCCCAGGGACATTTCTGGCTGCCTCCTGCTTCATCCTAGGTGACCAGATGAGCCACTGGCTGAGGTTAGACTTAGGTCCTTCAGTCAGAGGACCCATCCACCCATGTTGCCTTTAGCTGATTAATAGGTGTTTATTTTTAGGGTTTGAACTAACAGTCTGGGCTGAGGCCAATGCAGGGTGATATCAGAAATAACCCGTGAGTGTCTTGTGCTTACAAAAGACCTTTGCTTTTGGTGTGGTTGTTGGCCCAGATGAAGTCTTTGTCCAACTTGTGCAACTTAATAGCATAAAATTTATTACCAAAGGCAGAGAAACTTCCCTTACACTCTCCATTACAAAAAGGGTTATTGCAAGGATAGACTTATTTTTACTTTAAACATATTTTGTACTAACTCCTTCGGAATTTTCACATATATATGCAATGCATTTTGATTATAAGAAGCAAATATGATCAGCTAGTTCTGACAATTGGATGGGCCTGGATACTCATTGCATATTAAATATGAAAACATTTAGATTCCTAACGTGTCTAAAGCCTTCTCTAAACAATAATATGTAAAGCCTTCCTATAAACAATATCCAGGGTTGCTGTATAGCGTTCGGTGAAAACATTAACTGCAGATATATGCTGTAATAAAAGCTATATGGATGTATGGGCTTGGAGTTGCGAAATTTGTGACTCTATGATATTCAGACACAAATGAGAAGCTGACTGCCCTGACGACGTCAAGTTTCGAAGATATTACAGTTACATGTGTATCTGTGCTTCATGGTTCTGCATCTCATGCTATGTGACAGAGAAACTCTGTTGTCTTCGGTACCTGTGGCTTGGTGGTACACGGCTAAATATTTGTTGAATAGAGAAGGACAAACAGAAAAGTAACACAGGTTCCTCTGCCTACCTGGTCTACGAAGTCTAACTGGGATTTGAACTTTGTGGCACACCCAGGGGAGGCTCGGTGGGTTAAAAACTGCCCAAGGACTTTGCTAGCAAACTTTCACAGAAAAATAGGTCTAAGACTTTTCCCTTTAGCTTCAATCTGTCACCTCAGACTTAATGGCAGGTTATGTCCCAACACTGGCACTCCTACCTTCCCTTTCAAGCTAACTCGAAAGCATTTCCAGCTGGACTGTGAACAGTGGCAAGCCTTAGAAGTCAGGGCTGGGAAAGGCTGACAGCAGAGCCGTCCCTGTGGGAGCCCATTCAGGAGGCCACACAGCTGAGCGAGGTACAGTTGTATTTCCACTCTGAGAAAAGACACTGAAGATCTCAAGAGACTGAAAGTTCAGTCTGTGAAGTTGTTATATCCACAATTTGATCAGCAAGGCCTGGAACAGGGACACGAAGGGCAATTTACCACCATGATTTCCACAGGGATGCAATCCTGGTGCCTTTGGTCTATTTTCATGATAGACGCTACACAGATCAATCACCCAGTGCTCCAGACACATTCATAATGCCTTTTAGGCTTATTTATGGACCAAGCATTAGTTTGACTGAAGCAGGCTAACAGGTGCCATTTGGGAGGACAGTTCCTTCATGTCACTGACGATTACACACGGGCTCTAGAATGGATCTGCCTTGGGCAAGTACCAACCATCCCCATGCCAATTTTGTAGCCTCTCAATTCTAATGTCTTCAGGTGGCCGCTGCCACTCTGGGACCTTGACATTTCAGAGGATAGAAGTGATATTTGCAAGAAGAGGAAAAGCACTGTGTGTACAGAAAAGCCTTTTATAGTCATGGCACAATATTTAAACTCTGTTACAATTTGAGAACTGGTTAACACAAGGGGCTTGTTTTTCTTCATTAAACTTCACTTTAATTTGATAGGGTTAATATTATTAATTCAACAATAAAAGTTTATGGGTCTGTAGAGATGGCTCAGTGGTTAGAAGCTCAGTGGGCTTATGTTTAGTTTCAAGTACTGACTTTGAGGTGCTCACAAACAGCTCACAAACAGCTCCAGGGGATCAAGTGCCCTACCCTGACAATCACTAGTACAATGCTCCTGTGCACACCCCCAACCATGCATACAGATATATGCATAATTAAAGCTAAAGATAAACCATTGAAAAACATGTAACTGAAAAATACTACCATGGCAAAAGCTTCGTTGATTTCATTAGATATCCTACTCCATTTTCATTAGATACACTACTCAAAAAATTAAATGCAGTAGCCAAAACAAAAACCTTTAAAGATCAGAGTACAGATTTTTCCCAAGTTCTATCTTGTTTTTTCAAAGTGCTTATCATAATCTGATTAGGCTCATTAAAATGTTTCTACGTTAATTTGTTAAAGGACTAGACATCATTAGTTTAAGAAAACGGTTTGTACTCTCAGTTCACTTGTGTGTGTATGGTTGGGGGGAGAGGGGAAGGGGGAGAGAGAGAGAGAGACAGAGAGAGATGGGGTGGGAGGCAGAGGAAGTGTCCCTTTCTCTGGAAAACTGTACATAAGCTACCCAAGGGAAATGAAAGTCATGTTTAGGGAATTAGGTGGTCAGTGTGGTCCCTCCTTTTTCTGTGTTCTGGAGAACAAGGGAAAGGCTGGCTCTTACCCTACTCAGGTTAAATCACTACCTAGACTGCAAAACCAGTTTCTTTTCTTTCAGAAAACTGCATTGCAAAGTGCTTTACAGAGGTTCTTTAGAGGGCACAGCCATGTTATTTGGGAGGATGGCGGAAGCAGAGAAGCTGGATGAGTCCCAGGCTAGACTCGACACAATGGCGAGAGGACAGAGGGATACTGATTGCTTACCCAGGGACCCAGAAGCCATGGGAGGTGGCGTGACCCCTCACACGTAGCTTGTGACGTTGACAAGTCTTCCAGTTGAGTGAAAGAAAAATGAAATGAAAGAATGAAATGAATTCTTTCTGAATGAAAGAATGCAGTTTGCACCTCAGTTTCTAGAATGAGACCTGAAGCTCCTCCCACTCTTCTTACTCAGGTTGCCTAAATGCCACAAACTGGACATGACTGCTAAGCGATATGGAAAGAAAATTTTAGCATAGATATGTTTTGAACCTGATGGAAGTATTTTCCCAGATACTAACACCTTGGCTTTCGCTGTGTATCCATCCATTGAGAAACCTTCAAAGTCTGTAAAGTGGATTTTGGTTAGGCATTGAAATTATCTAAAGGTGTAGTCATTTTTATCTGTCAGGATAAAAAGTTTTTTTAAAACTTTTCTTTTAAAAAATCATATGAGATTTATTTTTTATTTAAATTTGTGATTACCATTATTTTTTTTAATATTTTTATTTTCTATATTCTTTGTTTACATTCCAAATGATTTCCCCTTTCCCAGATCCCCCCTCCCCATATGTCCCATAAACCTTCTTCTCTCCATCCATTCTCCAATCACCTCCCTCCTTTTTCTCTGTCCTTATATTCCCCTCCAATGCTAGATCAATCCTTTCCATGATCAGGACCCTCTCCATACTTCTTCATGGGAGTCATTTGTTATGCGGTTTGTGCCTTGGGTATTCAGGGCTTTTGGGCTAATTAATATCCACTTATCAGAGATTGCATTCCATGTGTATTCTTTTGTGATTGGGTTACCTCACTTAGGATGATATTTTCCAGATCAAACCATTTGGCTAAAAATTTTGTGAATTCATTGTTTCTAATTGCTGAGTAGTATTCCATTGTGTAAATATACCACATTTTCTGTATCCATTCCTCCATTGAGGGACATCTGGGTTCTACCATTATTGTTATCTCTTTCTATGGAACAAGAATCTGTCTTTTCAGGCAAAGGGAAAACATACTGCTTAGTTCAATTTTACAACTCTAAGTTGCATTAATTCTGTCAAAAAAGCATGCATCCAAATATTTTCTTAATTTCATTTTCAGGATCTTCAATATTATACATGTACCCAGTGTTTCGCTTTTTTTGTCATGATTCCTAATGTTGGGAAGGAAGGAAAAAACCCAGGGCATTTCTGAGACAAGTGGAATGAATCCTTATGTGGTAGAGCAGATTACATCTCCAAATTAACAGACAGAGCTATGTGTGGTACAAGAATGCCTCAACTTACTTAATATTTGTTAAGAAAGCAGACTTGGAGGTGTTTAGTATATCCGCTGTAATCCTTAGACAGTGCTGGATATAATCAGGTATAGGAAATCAATGACAAAGCAGTAACTCTATAAATTCCAGATTCTCCTCTTCCTCCTCCTTTTGTATTCAAGACAGGGTTTCTGTGTGTATAGTCCTGGCTCTCCTACAACTAGCTCTGAGGACCAGGCTGCCCTTAGATCTGCCTGCCTCTACCGCCCAAGTCCTGGGATTCAAGGTGTGCCCCCCCCCCCCCCCCACCACCAGGACACACTCCAATTCTTGAAAGGTTAAAGGGTAAAGAATATGGAAGGAAAGGTCATTTGCCCTGAAATGGCAAAAAAGAATTCCCTGTGGTTTTGGATCATTTTTCAAAATATAATATCTTTGCTAATAAAAATAAAAGTATAAGTTAAGAGTAAAATAATCGCAGCTCCAGACTACCATGTAAGCAGCAGAGGAATGATGGAGAATCATGAAGACGACTCAGAGAGACACTGGTGGGTGGAAGAAGGAAAGGGAAGAGAGCATGAGATTAGCAATGCCACCCACGGTGGATGACAAGGACCAAGACATCTTGACTGGGTCTGTTAACTAGAAGGTATTACAGCCCAAGGATAGGGGTGGGGAGGGTCTTGACACCCACAGAGTAGAGACAAAGACTCTGAGGATATGTGGTACAGAGAAGCCAGACTGAAGAGCACACAGTAGGTTAGAGTGGGTATCCTCTGTGCTGGGCTCAGGCCTCCCATCACATCCTCAGCCAACCTGATGGAGCTGTGTCCACAGACACCAGCAGAGCGTCAAAGATGACCAGGTATGATAGCCACAGAGTGAGAACAAGGGTCCTCCGTCAAGAGAGGACAGGTGCTGCTGGGGTGGACACATGTGACAAACACAGAGGACAATGAATGAAGAATTATGGTTTATAGACATAGCATGATTTCAGAAGCAATTCTTTAAATTAAAAAAAATCAAATTATATTCTTAATGAGCGGATGTAGGAATTAACCCGATGTGCAGCAGTAATTTGCTATGGCAACAGTGTTATATAGTCAGAGGGCTGAGAACCGGGATTCGTCTAACAGAGTAAAATGTTATCCTAAAATATGTATTTACAGCTTCATGCTTTGAACTCTAATTTACAGCCATCCTCACATTAAGGATATGGATGCTAACGCCATTATTCCTAGTTGTCTTGTCCTAATTGTTTTCTCCGGAACACTGACAATGTTTTAACTATTGGAATGTATGTAAAGTCAAAATTAATAATATCGATTTTAAGTCAGATGGATTCTATATCCTTGCAGTCGCTGTTGCTTACTGATCTTAATTTAGTAAGGGAGGACTTTTGAACCACTGACCATGACTCTGAAATGTTTGGTTACCACTGTGAGCTATGTGGGTCTTTTTGGTACAGTGGTGTCAAACTAACAAGTTGTAACAAATAGTGAGGTAAATTCAACTTTGGGCCAGTGGTTTCTCACTTACAATAAATCTTGGGCTCAAGAATTATGGCTTCACTACCAGTTCATTCTACAGGAAAGTATTCGAGCTCCTGAGGGGTCCTTAGCTTCCAATTAGTTATCTGTACAAGGTAGCAGGAACAGTATTTCCACGGGTCACCAGAGAGCTAGTTTTCAAGTTGTGACGTGGAGAAAAGCCCCAAGACCAATTGCCAGCCCCAGCTATGACCAGCAGCTCTTCTTTCCACTGTGGTGAAGGTGTGATTGTCTGTACCCATGTAACCTGTATTTATAGAGGTGTGAGCATCTGGTCTCACCTGGGCTCTGACTCGTGGCTCCCCAGATCCCTTGGTTACCAAGTCACATGCTCCTTGAATGTCAATCAGCCTGAATGGAATACATGTCTGTGTTTCAGATGAAAAACTGACGCTTGGTGGCTCCAAGTGTGTATTGTCCAACTTCAAGTGAACTGGACTGCTCTGTTGGATATGGTGGGGCATGCTTGTAATCCCAATACTTGAATGGCTGGCTCATGAGAATTGTGTTTCAGACCGTCTAGGGAAATGCAGAGAGACCTGGTCTCAAAAAACAAAACCAGGAGAACATCAAATGGACTTTTGAATTTGTTGTCACTACTGCTCAGGGCCCTTTCTGACCCACTGATATATAATTTTACTACAGGGGGAACCCAAAGGGTTTGTGATTAACTTGTGGGTATTTTCTCCAGCTGACTTACTAGCCTCTAATAATAAGTGTCAATCATTCATCCCATTATCAGAAATGTACGGAAATAAGACCCACAGAATTGAACCTGTATAAGCAAACTAGACCTTTGCAGAGGCAGCTTGCCTGGCACCTGAAACAGCCCCATAGCTCATTCAGAAAGATGGTCCTTTCCTTGTGGCCACATAGAAGAGGTACTGCTTGAGTTAACAGAACTTGGTGATTTTTCTTGGGTGGAGAGTTACATATTTGATGCACAGACACACAGAAACACACATAGTCACAAAAGACACAGACACACACACACACACACACACACACACAGCCATGAAATCAGCGAGGATGCCCACAGGGAACTCTGAGTCTATTCCAGCAGGATTCCGGATCTCCAACAATTAACTGAAGGCAAAGAGGAGGACAGACAGCATACAGAGAACTCAGAGCAGGGGGATTTCTTTATCAAGCAGAGCCAAAAGGAGAGGTGAGGTGAGATCAGTCAACGTTTATGCATTATTTAAGATAAACTCTACCTACATCCCAACAAAGAAATCTATGTGAAGGAGTAGAGAGTTCATTCTCCTAATGAGATCAATTGTTCTCCCTTGCTGTAAAGCAGGTGTAATAAGGGCAGTGGGAAAAGTTTGAGCACACAGATTCTTAAGCAAACAGGGACACAAAGACTCATTAAGTGTTTTACATTTGTTCTCTGCATACTGCATTCTAGCCCTAAAGTATTTTACAGCTGTTACAAGCAAACACCTTTTGCTGGATTTCAGTGTATTTTTCCCCCTTTTAACCGACTTGAGTGTCTAGTTGCCACCACTGACCACCACCCACCCACGTGGCCACCGGTGACCATCTTCACGGGGAGGCCCTGGCTATGCCGCCCCACCATCCAGGGAGCCCCCAACACTCCAGCCTGCACCTTGCATCATTTATCACAAATCTTTCCTATGACCAAATCAAGTTACTTTGAATCCATTTACAAATTCCAGCTTCTACTTCCCAGGCACTCACGGTATGCTCACGTGCGCTGTGGTGGCCCAGAAGCAGCCGCTCGGGCCGCTCCGCCCGGTGTGTGCCCTGGTTAAACAAGTGCCGCTGGTTTCATCGTGCAATCACTTAAAAATAATGAACACTTTGGGGCTTAGTAAATGAAAAAGGCTGTCACCGACTGGGAGAAAGACACATTTTCATTGTGACAAAGTCCTTCCATATTAGTCCCCTCACCTGCTTGAATTTATCTCAGAATTTTAGGAGAGAATTAGAAATGTGAAAATTATACATAGGAACTTGCTTTTTTTTTTTTTCCCCAAAGCCTTTTAAATAGCATTAAAAAGAAAAAAGTCTTCCCCAATTCCGACATATGTTTTAACACAAATCTGCATGCTCTAATTAATCTGCTCAACTGCTGGAGTACGGCTGGACGGCCATAATCATCTTTACAAGCACCACAATGTACAATTTGTAGCCTAATTTTGACCAAGAAAAGTGCATCTAATCTTGGTTCTCCCTAGCCTCAGACCTATTTTATTTTAGAAAATTAGAATTTAACCATAGCTTCACACAGTCTTAAAAAGAAAACCTGCTTGCAGCTGCTCACAGGCACTGGGGTTGCCTGAGTACCAAAGGACTTTACAGTGCTGTCCCACTGAGTGGCACAGAAGACACTTGGATTATGAAACTTCATCTCCACTTGTCAAACATCATTAGGAAAGGAGGGAAGAGTAGAGATGTCCTGGGATGGTCTGACGAAATGACATGCTTTTCCGGTTACCGTGTCTGGCTGGTAGGCCCTGCTTTTTTTCCCTCTAGTGTAATAAATAAATGTTTAGTGCAAAGCCATGTGTAGAACAAGGCATGTTTTTATTCTTTTTTAAGCCCTTGGCTCAAGAGAACAGTCTTATGGGAAATGACTGTATTTACTGTATCTGATGACGAAATGCCATCTGACTGAAATACATGTATAATAATTTAATTCAATAAAGCCATCAACATTTTTGACTGCTTTCAACCATGCAATTTGTGTTCTAGTGCATGCCAATGTCTCCAAAAAATGAATAAATAAAATAAAATAAAATAAGCAAATAAACAAATAATTCTTGCATTTGCTAGTTTCTATCAATACCATCCCCAGCTCCCTGGTCTCTTTCTCTTAAAAAAGTTCTTTGCAATCTAAAATGTCATAAACCCCTCGAGCTCCAGAAATGTCATTATCATTGTACAGCTTAGTATAAAATCATTTTATAGTGAGAGCAAAAATGATGAATTATAAGCTAATCTAGAGAACCATGATTTACTAAGAATGAGTTGGTGGTATTAGTCTATTGTCTGGAAAACAGTAACTGCCTTTGCTGCATATTCTTGCTAATCGAAGGGAAAACACCCAGCTTCCTGGGGATTTTGCATCTTCTTGGGGTTGGCTTTGGCCCACTGATGTGATACAATGGTCAATGGATTTAGGATTTTATCATAAATTTGCTTATAAATTATGCATTGTTAAGGATTGAGTTTATTTTCAACTTTTTTTTTTTTGATCTAATCAGAAAACTGGGTACCCTTGACAAGCCAGGGCTAGTAATTACTGGTATCATGAAATAAATGCTCTGCTAATACAAACGTAAGATATTTTTCTCTGTGGGGAAAATCTCCAGAGACATCAGAAGTCATTATTCTGAGGAGCAGACTCCATGCATGTGCCAAGGACACAGGCTAAATTTTTTTGCCAATTTCTCCAGTAACTGAGATCTTTGTAAGGACAAGGGATGGGGTCCAAGTGTCTGTGCTAATGGTGTCAAGCCCAGGACCTGAAACACAGTGGGGAGCTGGATGCATGCTGGTAGATAAAGAACAAACTTTTAAGTTTATCCCTCACTTTAGACATTACATTCACAAAAACTACAGTTCTGCCCATCAGGCAACATTTCCCTGATGTTCCTATGGTGTTCGTGTGGAAAGGAATGAAACCAAGACGTACAGTTGGTGGTTTGGATGTGCAAGCTGTGACCTAGTCAAGTCCAGTGGGGTAAGAAAAGCACAGAAGGACCGAGTGAAGTCCCCAGGCCTGACCCGGACATTATTGGCTGTGTGATCTTGGTTCTTCTTCACTGTGAGTGAGAAGGTTGCAATCTTAAGTGATCTCAAAGGCCTTATATTTAAAACCTGTATTATTGTTCTCATCCTTATAAGCAAGTATGAATCCTACTATAAAATTTCCAAATAGGAGGGAATTCAAAAACCAAAACCAAAACCCAATGAACCAAGCAACCAAATAAAAACCCAAAAACCTCAAACCAACCAACCAAACCAAACAAACCCACTCCAACACAAGAAGAAAACAAAAACCCCAATGTCTCTATCCAATCAAAAGGAGTATTTCAATATCTCCATAAGGAATACATTGAATTCCTGTTGTTACGTGAAGTTAAATCCAATGGGACATGTGTGTCAAATCTATCATATTAGATTACTCCTTTTTATTTAGCTCACAGTATTAAATGCAACCCTCCAAGAGTATGTAGTGAATATTTACCTGCAGTTATTGACCAGTCTCTACTACCAGGCTACATCTAAAGTATGTATTCTCACTGGGGATAATATCCTTGGAAACCCGTGCTGGAGAGTCCCTGGGCCTTCTAAAACCACATGAAAAGTTTTACATATGTGCAATTATACAGGATAAAGTTCATGGCTTTAATTAATATTTAATTCAGAATTTTAGGAACCTTAGCCTAAATCATGGTCTAATGTCATTAATTGCTGTGCAATGCCCTTAGAGTCAGACTAAGATCAGATGCCTAGCTCAGCCATTTACTGGCTCTCTGACCTTGAGCAGGCACCAGTCCTCTTATGATTAAAATAAAAATAATAGCATCTACTCTATAGAATAGCTACAAGGCTTAATAAGAGATATGCATGCAATTAATGAATATAAAATACACTGGTCCAGAACTTATCTCATCAAAGTACTTATAATAAGCAACAAATACATTTTATGTTTTGTTTTACTTAATAAGCTTAATTGTGATGTCTTTAATTTATCTAAGCCTGTAATGATACTCACCTCTGATTATCAAACCAGTCTTTGGTGGTAGAGAAAACTCATTTTCAAAAGATTTAGAGGAAAGGCGAGAGTGTAAGTTTGTGTCTAAATGCCTTAGTTTGTTGAGAAGGATTTTAAGCATCTGAGCTATTAAATCACATGCTAAGAGACTGCAGCCATTGCTTTAACTATGCCTGTCAGTCTGGCATTGCACACAGTGCTTCATTTCAGGTAGAGTTCCCAACTCACCTTGGTGAGCCATTGGGGATGCCTAGGTCAGGTACCTACTGTGGTGAATAAGAGACTGAGACTGAGAAGGGGGCTGGGCTTGGTAAGTTGCTTTGTAAGTCCCTTCTAATTCTGAGACATCATTGTTTATCACTAGTAAAGGGAAAGGCTCTGACATCTGGATAGGGGTGTAGCTCAATAGGCTAGCTCACTTAGCAAGTGTAAAAGGCTCTGAAATTTACCCATAGTGCATAGCACTATGCACTATATTCCCATGTCTCCTCTCCACCTACATTTTATTGAAAATAGATTTTTTCTCATATAATATATCCCAATAATAGTTTCTCTTCTCTCTACTTCTCTCAATTCTGCTGTATCCTCATACCATTCTGGATTTACTCTTTTTGTCTTTCATTAAAAAAGAAACAGGCTTCTACGGGGTAATAATAAAATAAGATATAATAAAATAAAACAAAAACTAAGACATTGGAATTGGAAAAACAAGCAAGCAGAAGAGAAGGCACAAGAAAGAGAGACCCACTTGTTTACACACTCAGGAATCCCACACTAACACTCAACTAGAAGCCATTATACATACAGAGCACCCGGAGCAGACCCAGTGCATGCCACTTCTGTCTCTTGGAACTTATTAGAGCTTTAATCATGGTGACTTAGAGGCCCTGCTTTCTTGGTGTCCTTCAACCCCTCTGGCTTGTGTACTCGCCCACCTCCTTTTCCACAGAGTTCTCTCTGAGGAAAGAGATTTGATGAGGCATCCCATTTAGTGCTGGATATTCCAAGGTCTCTCATTCTGCGTAACACCTGACAGTGGGTCTCTGTATTTGTGCCCATCTGCTTCGGGAGGAAGCTTTTCTGATGATGGCTGCACAAGGCACCGATTTATAACAGAATGTCATTAGGACTCATTTTATTGCTAAGTGTTTGTTGGTTGGTCTAGAACAGTAAAATTTGGTTTTACCCTAGGTCTGTGGGCTATCTCATTTCTGGCCCTTTGCCACCCTAGTAATGTCTGGTATGGATTCCATTTCCTGGAATGGACCTTAAATCAAATCAAATATTTCTTGGTTATTCCCACAGCTTTTTGCCATCACTACACTACCATGACTTGCATGCAAGACACCATAGATCAAAGTGTTTGTGGCTGCGCTGGTGTTTACATGTCTTTCTTGGTAGTGGGCAGAGTACTTTCCCTTGCAAAGATCCGGACACATAGGAATGAAGGCTCTATGTAGGCACTAGTTTGACTTCTCTTCAGAAAAGGAGCCTTGTCCTCTGTTTGTGAAAATCAATTTATATTCTTGACAACAGACTGGGTTGCTTAGCGATTCCCATGGGTCCCCTTTGGTCAACAGTTCAATCAGAGGTAACCCAATCCTGGTACTAGAAAGTTTATTTAGTGACAAGAGATTTGACCAGGTGGGGCTCTGTCTCTCCCATTATATGGTGATTTCATTTAGATTGCCTTCATATATGTATATGTTTTCCATACTACCCCCAAAGTGGGCCTTTATTTTAGATCTCTCCCCATATTCCCTTCCTCATCCCCCCTTTCTTCCCTCTCTCCACTTGATCCCCCATTTTGTTTAGCTTTTCCAGTGTGGTGGAATAGAGGTTTTTAAAGTATGTTCTTAATGATTCTCTGGACTTTCTCAGTGTCTGGGGTTATGTACCCTTTTCATTTCCAATTTGGTTAATTTGGATCTTCTCTCTATGCCTTTTAGTTAATCTGGGTAAGGGTTCATCAATCTTACTGGTTTTCTCAAAGAACCAATACTTTGTTTCATTGATTTTTTTGGGATATTCTTTTTAGTTTGTTTTCTATTTTATTGATTTCAGACTAGAGTTTGAATATTTCTTGTTGTCTACTCCTTTTGGGAGTGATTTCTTTTTGTTCTAGAGCAGTGGTTTTCAACCTCTCTGATGCTATGACCCTTCAACCATAAAATTATTTTTGTAACTACTTAATAAGTGTAATTTTACTACTGTTATGAATTGCAATGTAAATATCTGATATACAGAATATCTGATATATGACCCCTGTGAAAGGGTCTCGATCCACATGTAGAAACACGGTCCTAAAGTTTTCAGGTGTGCTTTTAAGTTACTACTATGAGATCTTTCCAATATTTTTTTTAATTTGGACAATAAATTGCTGTGACCTTGCCTTTTAGAACATCCTTATTGTGTCCCATAAGTTTGAGTATGGTGTGTATTCATGTTCATTCTATTCTCCAAAGTCTTTAATTTCTTTCTTGATCCACTTTTCATTCAATAGAGTTGTTCAGTTTCTACGAGTTTGCAAATTATCTGTTGTTTCTGATACCCAGCTGTAATCCATGGTGGTCATATAAGATGCAGGGTGCTATTTCAATTTTCTTGTATTTTTCTGAGACTTCTTTATGTCCAAGTATATTATCAATTTTGGAGAAAGTTCCATGAGGCCCTGAGAAGGTTTTGTGTGTGTGTGTGTGTGTGTGTGTGTGTGTGTGTTTGGGTGAAATGTTCTGTAAATATCTGTAAGGTCTAACAATATCAGTTAGCTCCAGCATGTTTAGTTTTTGTCTGAATGACCTGTCTACTTGTGAGAGTACATTGAAGTCTCCCACTATTGGTGTGTGAGGATCAATATGTAATTAAGTTGTAGTAGTGTTTCTTTTACGGAAGTTGGGAGCTCTTGTGTTTGGTGCATCAATATTAAGAATTGTAATATTCTCATGGAAGATTTTTCTTTTGATGTATATGTAGTGCCCTTCCCTTTCTCTTCTGGTTAACTTTGGTTTGAAGTCTATTTTGTCATATACTAAAATAACGGTTATACTAGCTTGCTTCTTAGGTCCATTTGCTTGCAATATCTTTTTCCATTGAGTATTAATGAGATGTGTTGTTGATTCCTGTCACTTTGTTGTGGTGCGTATGTGTATGTTTCCCCACTTTTGATTTGCTGATCTGGGATTATTTATTCTTTGTGTTTTCCTGAGTGTGGTTAATCTTTTTAGGTTGGAGTTTTCCTTCTAGCCCCTTCTGTAGGGCTAGATTTGTAGATATTGTTTATATTTGGTTTTATTATGGGATATCATATTTTCTCCATCTTTGGTGACTGAAGGTTCTTTTCAGGATATAGCAGACAAGGCTGGCATCAGTGATCTCTTTGAATCTGTGGATTATCTGTCCAGGTCCTTCTGGTTTTTAGAGTCTCCACTGAGAAGACAAGTGTTGTCCCGACAGGTCTGCCTTTATATGTTACTTGGTCTTTTCCCCTTGCAGCCTTTAATAGTCTTTCTTTGTTCTGTAATTTAGTATTTTGATTATTATGTGTCTAGGGGACTTTCTTTTCTGGTCCAGTGTATTTGGTAGTCTGTGTGCTTCCTATACCTTGGTACACAGCTCCTTTTTTAGCATAGGGAAATTTTCTTCTATTAGTTTCTTGAAAATATTTTCTGTGTTTGTGACCTGGGATTTTCTCCTTCTTTTATTCCTATTAATCTTAGATTCAGTCTTTCATAGTGTCTCAGATTTCCTTGAGGATTTTTATTTTAAATATTATCAATTTCTTTGAGTAAGGTATCCATTTCTTCTACTGTGTCTTCTGTGACTAAGATTCTCTTTTCCCTCTCTTGTATTCTGTCAGTAAGTTGGTGAGGTTTGTGGTTGAGTTCCTAAATTTTTCATCTCCAGATTTGCCGCAGTTTGGGTTTTCTTTATTGATTTTCTTTCTACTTCCAAGTCTTGTACTGCTTTACTCAATCCCTTTCACTATTTATCTCTCTTTCCACAGATTTCTTTAAGGGTTTTATGCATTTCCTCTTTAAGGCCCTCTATCATATAGGCATGGCCACTGTGGGTTCCAGGTAAAAGGTTTTTCTAGGTATTGGAAGCTGACACTTAGGAATGGGGTGGGCTAGGAGGAGGTACACAGGAGGGAGGAAAGCAGGGTTTTCCACCAGGATCTGCTTAGCCCCTGTGGAACAGAGGCAAGTAAGTAAGGACAGGCAGCAGGTTGTTACAGAGCTGGGGATGAGGCTAGGGGACTGGACTTGGAAGAATGAAGGGAGTGGAGAAGATCTGCAGTCAGCATATGTGCTTCCCTGGCCAGAGAGGCCTGCAGGCCCTCAGGGTATGTCTGTTGGAGTTGGGGCCTGGAATAAAGCAAAGAACGCAGGGAAAGGTAGATCTGTGTGACCCAGTGGTGAGAGAAGGGGGCGGAAAGGGTGGCTGATGCAGGTGTTATGGGGATGAAGCTGGAGGAAGGGTTTTGCAGTAGCATAGGGGTGGGGGTGGGGGTGGGGGTGGGGGCAAGAACCTCAGTTAGTCTCTGCTTCCTGGGCTGGAGTGGCGGGCTTGGGAGCTGGGATAAAGCAATGAATCAGGGTAGGGAAGCTGAGAAGTGATGATCTGTGTGGTCCTCTGAAGACAGGGTCAGAGAGGAAGGGGAAGCTGCAGTAAGTGGTCTGTTACAGAGCTGAGGTTTACACTGACAGATGGGATCTGGAGGAACAGAGTGGGATGTAAGATGTGCTGTTAGCCTGCCTGCTTCCTGTCCAGAAAGGCCTGTGGGTTGGTAGGTTCCCAGGGAATGGGATGAAGTGCTCCGATATGTGAGAGACTGAGACCCACTCCCTATTTGGAATAATTCTAGGCACAAACGATGATGGAGGGTTCTAGATCAAACACAGACAAGGGGAGACAAGATCTGCTGG
The DNA here is from genome assembly GCF_947179515.1 of Apodemus sylvaticus. Classification (NCBI taxonomy): domain Eukaryota; kingdom Metazoa; phylum Chordata; class Mammalia; order Rodentia; family Muridae; genus Apodemus; species Apodemus sylvaticus. Next base: position 98,269,861 of record NC_067476.1, on the reverse strand, counting down.
CTTTCCAGAGCACCACACCCAAAACAAATCTGGCTAACACACTCAGGGAACTTGTCTGCCCACTACACCCCTTTCAGATGACCAGATGCAGACTACCTGTGGTACCAAACGAGCTGGCTGGCTCCTCTACCACCATGTCATCCTTGCCCCCAGTGTCTTTGCCAAAGAGGCTACAACTGTGAAATCCAATGAGCACAGGCATTTAGTTGAACTTAGGTCCAACAGTCTCCAGAAATTCTGGTTCTTTCTCTATAACATCAATGGTTCTAACAAACCTGTGACAGGCACCATCTAAGAAGGGGCTGAGGAGACAAAGTACAAGTCTCTAAGCCTTAGACATGGCTTGATTTAGTAGGTCTGTGGGAACTTAGATTTGAGGCAGCTACTTCCACTAATTCTGAGGTGTTGCCACTAGGCAGAAGCACGGAGCTGGTCCTTTAGGTCACAGCCTATAGAAAAGACTCTCCATGGGGATACGGAAGAAACTGGGCTCTGCCTAGTTCTCCGGCTTTTGTAAGAGGAAGTAGCACTTGAGGAAGGGAGTTAGCAATCATTTCTGCTGGAGATGCATCTAGAAGTCAGATAGCCAGAGATCCCTCACTTAGGGACTTGAAGCTTTTGGTATTGGTTCCTCCACAGCCTTGGATTGAGAAGGGCCCCGACTCAACAAGCGGTGGCACACAGCCACATGGCAGACATGCCAAACTGAAATACAGAACTTGATTGTAAAATGACAACATATGCTGTACTTGGTAGTCCATCATGTCTAACTCCGAGCAAGTGAATCTAAGACAAAAATAAGACAAATAGTAAAATTTAATTACCTCCCCCCAATTTAACTTGCCTCCCCCATAACTCTGTTCTTAATTATAGCTTCATGACTTTTACCTGAATTCCTCAAGTGCAAATACTTTCTTTTAAAAGTTATTCTCATCATATCTTTAGTGCGATGCAGAAAAGGAATCTTAAATATTTATTTCAGCATTTTGTATTTTTATTGGTTTTGTAAACCAATGAAATTGTAGGGTGTACTTAGAGCATTTGATTCCATATGCAGTAAATCAACTGGAGAACAGAGTAGTGAGTTCACATTTACAAAGTGAATCACGACAGCTAAAAATACAACCTCTTCCACTCCCACCCTGAAAAAACCTGCCAACATCCAAACAACTATGAAATTGCATGCTAGACAGAGATGTGTACAATCTTCCAAGATAAATACATACAAATTAAACTGGAGAACCTCAAGGTGTTATTGATTAATTCTAAGAAACACTTCAGAATCAAGTCTCATACCCCCTTTCCTGGAATAACTAGAAGAGGAAGGAAATAATTGCAGAGAATATGAATGAAGAAGGCCTCTGCATTAAAATATTTTAAAGGCAACACAGGAGAAGTCGTTGGCAGAATCACAAGCAACCATGGAGAAAAGGAGTTTCAATTCCTTTTCACTGCCACAAGAGACAAGCCCCTAGCCTGTCCCCACTGCCTTCAACTGCCTCCCAGGTTAGGTCCTCCCCTCTTTCCTGACATGGTGGGGCCTCCCTTTGGGACATCCCTGGAGATCTATCTGTTCAGAGTTTTCTAACAGCAGTGTTGGGGGTGGGGGAGGGCAGAGGAAAGCCTGTCTGGGATGAGGCCAACAGCTCTAGAAATTTATACAGAAGGATGTTAGAGGGCTTACAATCAGTCCAAGCCAGGCTTGTGGTAACTTGGTATTTGGTATTCAGAGTCATATTCCTGAGTATGCAGAACACTGCTTTCTCTCCACAAGGCATGAAAACATTCTACAATTAATTAAGTAAGGACAGAATTTAAAAGATTTTGTTTATTTTTATGTGTATGGGTGTTTTTGCCTGCATGTATGTATGTGAACCACATGCATGCCTGGGGCCTGCAGATATCAGAACAGGGAGTAGGATGCCCTGGAACTGATGTTACACATGACTGTGAGCCATAACATGGATGCTGGGAATTAAACCCAGGTCCTCAAGGACAACCAGTGCTTTTAACCACTGAACAATTTCTCCATACTCCACCCAAGCTTTTCTGAGAATTCTAATTCCAACACTAACTCCCTAGCACAGTTATTATCAGTCAAATCTACCTACCATCTTAATAAACATCGAGCTGCACAAACACCATCTTCAAGAGAGTCTGGTATACAATAGCTTTACATTAAATGCTTTCTGAACATTATCTGCTAAGAATACTCTTGAGGGCTGGAGAGTTGAAAACCTTGAAATTCAAAATAGGCTTCTGAGAAACAGGGAGGGCAAGAACAGTGACTGGATTTAGACTATAGCTTTCAGATCTAAAAGTCAATCAAAAGCAAATTCCAAAGGGTATCTCTGACACAGTGACTGAAGGGGGGAAATGAGGTTATTAGTAGCTGTAAAGCTGCAGAACTGAGGAAAAATCGGAAAAATACTGTGTGTGTGTGTGTGTGTGTGTGTGTACACACACAACTATAATATAGTATATTACATATACTACATATCCTGATATTAATCCTTGTTCCTATGTGTGTGTGCACTCTTGTGTAAGCAGGTGTCTGTATGTGGAAGTCAGAAGTCAACATTAACCATCTTTCTCAGTTGCCCCCACTCCCTTTTTTAAAAAAGTCAGTACTAAAGTCTAGGTCTTCACCAGGCAGGCATGTAACCACTGAGCCAATGAATTAGATCCCTTGTCCTACCTTTTTTTTTTTTTGGACAGGGACACACACACACACACACACACACACACAGAGTAGCTCTGGCTGGCTTGGAACTTACTGTGTAGATCAGGCTGGCACTGAATTTAACAGAGATCTATCTGGCTTTAGTGCTAGGACTAAAGGTATACCAGCACCTGCAGATCTTGCACCTTAGTGTTTGAGGCAGGGTCTCTCACTGGCCTGGAGTCTACTGTTTGGCTACTTTGGCTGGCCAGAGAGCTCTGGGCACCTTCTTGCCTCCACCTCTCTGTGCTGGGATTACAGGCATACGCCACCACGTCCTTTTACATAGGCTCTGCTGGGTCAAACTTAGGTTCTCAGGTTTGTGTGGCGATTACCTACTATGCCACCTTCCTTCCTTCTTAGCCATAAGTATTAGGATGCCTTCATTCTATTTGCACACTGGACTCAGTCAGTGGTACTGATGGACCTATCAAATACATGTTCTGTGAATTGAACACTGCTAGTACAAACATGTCTTGTTAGCAAGATAATGATGATTTCTGCTGGTATTTTCCTGGTAAATACAAAACTCAGAATAATTTTTAAAATATTATAATGTTAAGATGAAAAGTGTGGCGTCCAAAATATTGAGACAAAATTGACAAAAATATCACTTCAGGCAGTAGGTTTTGAAATTCAAAGTTACAAATGTAACAGGAAATTTAATAATTACCCCTACATGAAAGTGAATTGGCAAAGCAAGCTCCCTCATGTTTTAGAAAAGTTTCAAATATTCAAAGATTTTGATTTCATTTAAATGAAGAACACACACACACACACACACAGAGAGAGAGAGAGAGAGAGAGAGAGAGACAGAGAGAGAGGGGGGTTATTATTATATTGGGGTGATTGATGACTACTTTTAATATAATTGAAATGAGCTCATTTTATCTTTCCTTTATTCAGGAAAATGATTCTTACTCCTAAAGAGTCTTTGCTGCATTTACCCCACTTCAAACCTGTACTCTGGACCAGGATTCTATAAATGTTACAAGAAAACGGCTTATTAACTCACCCCATGCATGGCAGAAACAAAGCAATGGAAGGAAAAACTCCCTTCAACCTAAGAATAATTTCATCTTGAAGGCTAGATAGAGCGAGTGCATGATTAAAGAGAAAAATACTGTTTCAGCCATCTGTGGCTGAGGATAAAGACTCAGAGGGAGAATGAATGCAGAAACTCTTTGTTTCAAGAGGGCAGGGTTGCTGCTCCCTGTTCCCAAGGGAGGTCTCCAGGGAATATAAACGAAGGAACAGGAGATCCGATCGTTCTTCACTGCCTGCTCTGTCAACACCACCACTGCCCTCGAGTCCATCCCACAGACAGCAAAGGGACCTAGACATCCCAGGCAGATGCTCAACCTGTGAGGCAAGGCTGAAGAGTGCCCTGCAAGTCACAGGCTTGGTCAGTCTCACGAGGAGAATAGGAACAACTATATTTGAATAAGAGTTTCTAGAACTATAGTGTTGTTAGAAGTTTAGGGTTTGGCTGGAGAGATGGTTCAGAGGTTAAGACCACTGATTGCTCTTCCAGAGGTCTTGAGTTCAATTCCCAGCAGCCATATGGTGGCTCACAACCATATAAAAAATGAGATCTGATGCCCAGAGCAAGCAAGGTCCAATTGAGAAGAAAAAGAAAAAGAAAAAGAAAAAAAAAGGAATAGCCCATCCCCCCCTTTTAAAAAAAGAAGTTTAAGGGTTAATTCCTTAGGAGTTAAGGAGTATAGTCTAAGTAACTAAAATAATTTTGAAAGTACTATTTAAGCCACACACTTGGAGGAATAAAAAGAAATCAAATTTCTCAAGGCAGTTATTGCTATTTCCCCAAGTGAACCAACAACTGCATTCAGTAAATAGGTAACTGTGGATGGAGGCCAAAAGAAAACATTAAACTCATTCAAATGTGAAAAAAATTGCATAAAATTAAAAAGTAGCTTTCTATAGGTACCAAGCTTGTGAATTCAGAGAGCAGATAAAGTGTGTCTTGATGTGCACTGCATTACGATCGCTACAGAAATGCAGCAGTAGATGAAAGGACAATGCACTCTGCTTCCCTGTTCTTGGGCCAAGGCTTTGGTAGAGTTAACAGTCACCTTTTTGTTTGAAAAATAGAGATGCGTCCAAACTCTGGAGTTGAAAGGTTAAGTGCACTCTCTGTGTAGTTGATAGATGTAGGTCTAATCTAATCAGGGCCTGTCACAGGCACTGGTGTCCTGACCCAGGCTTCTGGTTTCCACAAGGGTGAGAGCTAACCAAGATGTAGGCTCTAGGCCTTTGACCTTCTGGAGACCCTATCCCGGCCAGCCCAGAGTTCTGCTTAACAGCCGGAGTTCAAATCAAGAACATGTGCGCCATGCTAACGCGCCACATGGCTTTGAAATTAAAATGCAACCTGATCAAGTGCCTCAGGATATTTTAACAACTAGACAGATCCAAGCTAGATAAAGCTAGGCTTTCGGGTCGCCTCTGCTCATTCAGGTTTCTTCCTGCTTCTTTGGACTAGACAAATTTAATTTTATTGTATTTCTTAAGAATTTGCTAGAAAAACAGAAGTTTGGTAAGTTATTTCATGGGTGATTGATCTTGGGGAAATAAGGAACTTGTAGGTTTCTCTGCGACATGTGCCACCTATTAGATAGTTAGCTTTTTCTATTCCAACTGAGCCAAACCAAATTAATTAGAAAGTGGTTTGAATTACAAGCCAAATAGGATGAGAAATAATAAAAACAGAAAATGACACTTAGGTCATCAATAATATTCTTGAGATAATTTGGCATTGATTTTTCTCGCTGGCTAAGATAAAGAGCTTTACAAGTTGTCAAATGGACAGCTTAACCTCAGCCACCAGCAGCAACAGAGAATCTTGGCCACAGACTTCGATAAGGAGTGGATTTACTTTCTTTTTGGTTCTTTTTTTTTTTTTTTTCTTTTCTTTTGGAAATTAGTGCTTGGGCTGTGAGATGTCCCTACACAATACACCTTAGCAAGCCCTCAAAGTCAGATCTTGCACTCTACCAACACCTCAAATTAAAGCGGAATTCAATTCTGAGAAATTAAGGGAAATCCCCAACAGCATCCAGTACCTCCAAGGAAACAAATGCAAAATGTAACAAGTCTTCAGAGGAAAGTCTTTTATGGTATTTGAAATTAGATTATAGGTTCCATTTATTTAAAAATATCTGGGGCCAGTGAAGATCATCCTTCTGCATTCTCTTCAAACTTCTATACAGGACAAAGCCACGGTACCAACCCTGCCTCCAAATATTTGAAGTTATTAATTGGACAACAAAACAACAGATTAGGGAAGTGCAACTCATGCTTGTTTAGGTGGTTTCCAGTTTGTTAACCCCTTGGAAAGAACTGGATGGAAGACACAATGTGAAATCTCATGCCTGCAGGTACCATGGCCGCAGCTGAGCTTCCCCTGGCCTCAGATCGCACACCTATTGGTGAGGTACAGTTAGGTGTCTGGGATGCCTGTTGCAGACAGGTTCCTGATGCAGGTGCCTAGGAGAACATGTCCCCATTTCTTTGTACTGCACAGCAGTCACCCACAGAGACAAGTTAGAAGATTCTTCCCAGTGTAACTCAGTGGATCTCCATACCACATGGTATGGCTGGAGTGACTGTCAGAGGCACCGAGGACAGGAGACAGTAAGGGGTGGGACAGATTTGTTAGGGTTCTTAAAAATTTTCGTATAGCAGCTGCCATTACGGGAATCTGGAAGTCGTTCCTCTGGCTGGAGGCCTGAACCCCCCCCTCCCGTGGCCAGTGGATTTTGATACCAGGCTTATTATTAACCCCAGGACACACATCTATGAATCACTAAGTCCAAACTTCTTGTCCAGGTGGCAGAGAGTCTGGGGACTTTACTTCTCAGAAGGCTTTGGACCCATTCCCACTACATCCCACCCATGGGACACGAGTGTCTCGAAGACAGAACCTAGATGGTTCTCTGAGCATGCCCATTTCTTTAGAGTTTCCACAACTGCGTTTTGATTGCATCACTTGGCCTTCTGCTTGAGATGACCATGCATCCTTTCTTTTGGATTTAGTGATGTCTCCTGGGCTTAGACTGCTCTGCCCTCATTTATGTTAGAATGAAATGATCCTGAACCCCAGATCTAGAGCATTGCTGCAACCAATATGGAAGGCTGCATCATTCAAATTCAAGCATTAGCCCTAAGGTGCCACAGCCCATTTCTTGCAGTGCTATTACTTTTGGGGTTACAGAGGTCTTTCCTTCCTACTCTAGAAATCAACCCGCTCTTTAAAGCTGTGTCTTTCTTCCTTCAACATAGTCCATTCAGAGTCTACAGACCTGATGCCACCAGGGTGCTCCTGGCATTCAGAGAGAAGACTGTTACGGGCCACTCTCTGAGCATGAAGCTAGAGGAAGTGGTGTATGATCTGTCCCTGTGTACCCTCAACATGAGCTTCCTGGAGCCTCACTGTGCCAGGCCCAGCGCCAGGCACAGTGGTGCCAGAGCAGGCAGGACTGAGTTGGTTCCTGCTGAGATGAATGTCATCGCTTGTCAGTATAATTCAGACACAGACATGGTTAGAGTACAGAGGACCCCTGGGGTAGGGCTATTGCCCTAGATCAGGGTAGGTCCTGAGGGAATGACTCATAAGCAAACCACAAGGCCACAATCTCTTATCTGAACCCCATGGGCCAGAGGCTTTGAGAATTACACTTATCAGATTTAGAAATTGAATAATATTGCACATGACGTCATACTCATGGTGCACAAAGCACCATGCTGTCACTAAGTGTCCTCATATTTCTAAAGCTAAACAGAGGACTTTTTGCACCACATTAAATCAAGTCTCTAAGAAAGCCACACCAGTGCTTGTTGGGTTTTGTTGTCAAATGTGGGTTTTTTTTGGGGGGGGGTCACTTTATTTCAAAGTTAGTTTTCAGGGCCTTCTGGGATTTTAGAATTAGAGACAAATACTATAAACTCTACTTGACAGCATATATTAGAGATATTAGAGATGTTAGGATAACAGTTAATATAGAAATTTGGAAAAGGAAAGCCAATGGAGGTCTCCAATTCTGTCCCAGAAATAAGTGCTGTTGAAATTTCTTAAAAAGCTGTCAGTGCACAGGTATGCTGAATTTAGTTATCTGTTGTGAGCTCATCTCTTTAACTCATCTGATTCTTGTGAAGGAGACCCTGCCAAGATACTGCTGTCTTGAAGCCTGACTAATAATGGACGGGGGTGTGGTGGTGGAAGAAGCCCAATGTGGGCAGTGCTGCCCCTAGGCTGGCCCCCGGGTGACTGTCACTCTCATTAAAGTACCCTACGGTTTTTAAGCCTTGTGTTTACCCATTGGTAGAAAAGTTATTAGTAGTACGGTCTTGTCATGGTTGGACTCCATGACATGGCTCGAGCCGTAGTGGCCACTCACTGAACTGTGCATTAATCTAGTCCTGACTGTGACAGTGTTTTGACTATTTGGTTACTACCAAGAATCAGTGACTTTTAAGTAAAGCAAAGTACCTGCTAATCAGGTGGGGGCAGGTCATCCAATCAGCTACCAGTCTTGAAAACAAAACCATGTTTTCTAGAGAAGGGATCCTGCTTCTCAAATGTTTCTAGAGGTCCCAGACTGCAGGCCTACCCTATGAGCTTCAGATACTAGCTTCTACAAGGGAGCCGGTCTCTTGAAATCAATCCCTCAGTACCATATACACATGCCCCAGTGTATTGGTGAGCTCAAGAGACTGAGGCAGGAGGATGGTAAGCTTAAGGCCAGCTTAAGCTACACAGAAAAAACATACACTAAAAGCAAATACATGTGCACATACACCTTCTGTTTTTGTTTCTTTGGAGAGCACTGACTGATAGAGCACATTTGAGGTAATAAATATAACCAGCACTGTTAGGGCATGAGAGAGGGTCCCTGCGGCTGCTGGCATCACCAGAAGGCTCTTCGTAACCCTTAGCTTCAGACATCCTCACAGCCTCCCCCTCCCTTCCACCCTCTATGAACCTGTTTCATAAGACACTGCAGACTAATTCTAATTAATAATAAATACCTTATAGTTAATTCACATTATAGATGAACCTAGAACATAACTGAGGCGAGAAGGACAACCTGGTGCTTAGGTATCACAGCTGGATTTAAAGGTCTTCCTGGAAATGTTTTCCTTTAAACTCTGGCTCCCGTGGCTTTCTCGGATGTCTCCCGGTCTTCTTTGGTCCACACCAGCCCCAGCCAAAACCCGAGTTCTGCTTGCTCTGTTTCCCACCTCAGCCACTCTTCCATGGAGTCAGCTGGACAGAGGCTACAGTTCACACAGCACTCTGACCACAAGGCTCAAGACACCAAGAATACCCTCCTTAGAGTTTGCAGTGCGGATCTGGTGCTCACATAAAACTTTCCTCTAACCTCCCACTTCCTACGAATCCGAGGTTCCTGCGATGGGGAGCTCTTTGCGGAGGGAGGCAGGAAGGTCAGGTGGTAGGAACCAGGCCACAGCCTTGGATTTGTCCTAGCACAAGATGCCGGGGAGTGTGTCTCTTTTAAGTGATTTCCTATGGAGAAAGCAGGTCAACAATTCTCATTATATTTAATGACTGTAACCATGAACATTCATTAAAAATTGCTCCTTGGTATGAGGCAAATTACAAGTCACTCTTCCTCAGCGTCCTTTTCCAAATTTTTGCACAGTGCTTTTAATCTGCAACAAAGCATATGACTTGTAGGCTCCTGTGTCTGACTCACCGGAGGACAAACCCTAGGATCTGAGGACACTTCACAAGACGGCAAAGTTCTTGCTGCCGAATTTTAAGAAATTCTAAAGGGTAAAGGTCCAATTATTGGTGTGAATATTTCCAGGTGGCTTTGCCTCAGTGGTTTGAACAGGTGGGAGCGGGAGGCCCAGCTGCTTCTGTGTCTGCACTGTGACTAATACATTTATAAACACGCAATAAACATTTAACTGTGTCAACTTTCAAGACAGCTTTCACAAACAGAACCCAGCAGATCTGAAGTTCTTGTAAAACCTCTTTACAAAAGGGGAGGGTTCTGTAGCCTGCAGGAATGTAGCCCTTTCCAACCAAGTCCACCAAGACTGGACCTGGTTCAGGTTCAGTCTGACTCACCAGTTCCAATACTCATGTGTACTTCACAGGGAATATGGACCCCAGACAGACTGCTAAGTTCTAATACAATGGGAGGGGCCCTGAGTATTACACTTACAAATCTTCTCTTCTGATGTGGGGAAAACTGGAGATACAGCAGAAAAGAATGAAATTAGACACATAGATGATACACAGTCATCAGCTAGAAATAGGTTTAAGATTACACAAAACCTAAAATTGCAACATCCTAGGCCCATATATGACATACAATGAGAGATGGGTTTGAAGACCACATTAAGACCTAAAGCCACAACACTCCCAGAGGGAAGCACAGAGGTGGGTGGAAGGGGCTTTCAAATAATGACTGACAGTGGATGTGGCACCAGAAGTGCAGGCAAAAGATCAGAGACTGACAAGGATGCAGGGAGCTCAGGAGTTTCCCCACATCACAGGAAATGATGACAACAGAAAGGTGGCCTTAACCACAGAAGCATCTGCCTATCATACACATCCACTATAAGGCTCAAGTCCAAGTGGATCAAGGACCTCAACACAAAACCAGATACACTCAATCTCATGGAAGAGAAAGTGGGAAAGAGCCTTGAACTCATTGGCACAGGGGAAACTTCCTAAACAGAACTCCAATGGCTCATGCTCTACAATCAAGAATTGATACATGGGATCTCATGAAATTGGAAAGCTTCTGTAAGGCAAAGGACATAGTCAATACGACAAATTGGCAACCAACAGACTAGGGAAAAAATCTTCACTAACCTCACATTCAACAGAGGGCTAATATCCAAAATATATAAAGAACTCAAGAAGCTAATTACCAAAAACCAAAGAACCCAATCAAAAAATGAGGTATAGAACTAAATCAAGAATTCACAACTCAGAAATCTCAAATGGCTGAGAAGCACCTAAAGAAATGTTCAAAGTCCTTAGTGATTAGAGAAATGCAAATCAAAATGATTCTGAGATTACACCTTACAGCAATCGGAATGGCTAAGATCAAAATGTCAGGTGACAACACATGTTGGAGCGGAAGTGGAAAAAGCAGATATGGTTTCTTACTACACCATAGAAGGCACAGTACAGGATGACAACAGAAAAAAGTAAATGCAGTGCTTTGACATCCAGAGTTTACAGAAACAGAATGGTAGTATCTGATCTGAGAAGGAGTGAGGGACAGGGTAGCCATTCTGGGGGAAGTCATGCTTTTTATGAAGTCAACTGGCGGTGATCTAGACTCTGAGTGAGTGTGTTCAGAAACATGGAGCAGAACTGGACAAGCAAACGCCTTCCATAAGTCACATTACCGAAAGCTCCTGGATTAAATGATAACATAACAAATATTTTTATTAAGATATCTTAAGAGGCCCAAACTGCTTATAGATGTTGGTGATTCCACCCTTAGGGAAAATGTACGGTGGGGTGAGTGAAGGGCATTCATACTTTAGAGGCAGTCTTCCTGCTGATTCTAGCTTGTTCAGTGGACCCTCAACTTATAAATTCTTTAGAGTATGAACATTTAAGTACGAACTTCAGTACGAAGCTGAGGTTGCTCCTATGAGGACGGCTATATCCTGGTTATAATAAACTTCTGAGGTCACTGTAGGAACCCAGCACCATTTACAGCTGTGTCAGGGTCCAAAGCATCTCATGTTCACTCCTGCTCTCAGAGCAATGGAAATGAATCAGGCCCCTTGTAGCCGTCATCATGCTCTAAGCGACAATGACAGTCTCCTTTAAAAGACAATAAACAAACCTCACATCAGTATGCAGCAGCGGCAGCAGTTAATGCTGTGTGCACCATCGTCCAGGCTTTCTCCTGGAGGAAGAAGGGGGCAGGAGAGGCAGCTTGGGGCAGAATATATCTAGCTGGCTCAGTGCAAGCATGACCGGCAAGAAAGAGTGCTGAGCGCTTTTGTCTCGGTGTTAGGAAGGGATGGGGCGACCCATGGAGCATCTGCCAGTGTCAGTGTGGGGCAACTTCAGGAACTTCCCTTCGTGACTTCATGACAGGGCCTCCTTGAAGTGCAGTAATGAAAGCATTTCTCTCCATTTCCTCCCTTCTTTGGCTTGTGGCAGCAAAGAAGAAAGACTGCATCGTGTACGGGCTGATGAAAACTTGAATCGCTGTACACTGTCACCAGATCATTTGGAGGAGAGATGATAAATGCCCTCAAGTAAGCCCTGGGATGCTGTATGTAAATCTGAGGTAAGAAGAGCCAATGAGGTCTGGACAATATTAAGCCAGTTACTAGCAATGAAGCAATTATATGTGTGACTGAAGCAATCTATAATGACAGCTCTAACAGGCACAGGAGACGGGGCAGGAGACCACTTGGGATAATCTGAACTATCTAGTGCCCTGAGACATGAGTGACTCAGTCCAGAGCTCCAGGGTCAGAAAGATGTGGAATTATAAATGGAGATCGAAGGACTGTATCATATACCTTTTCTGATCACAAGTGCCTCAGATCTTAGAAGTGCTTGGGAAAGGCATGTCCTATAAGATGACTGACAGCAAGCAGCCAGGCAGTAAGGTACAGGCACACTGAGAAGACATGAGGGAGAGGGACTTGAGGGGCATGAGTAAGAAATGAACCATAAAACCTGCTCATCAAGTGATGCTATCTAGCTTGGGGCAGGGTACAAGAGTCTGAGCATATGCAGATACCGCTAGTCTAAGAAAGTGCTGTAGCCTGAAAACTCTGTGGTCTCGTTACTCATGTTGTTTATTTTGTAGGTTATTCTCAAGAAACAAAACAGGGATATAACAAGTGATTTAGTGAAGTGTTAGTCACCTCGGGGATGGTTCAGTCCTTAATAAGTTTGTCCTGCAAGCAGGAGGACCCTGGCACCCACGGAAGGGTAAGGTGGTGTGTGTCTGTAATCTGAGCACTGGGGATGCACGCAGGACAATACCTAGGCATCCCTGACCAGCCAGTCTAGACAGCCCATAAGTTCCAGATTCAGTGAGAGATCCTGTCTCAAAATATGTGGAGAAGGCGTGCGTACACACACACACACACACACACACACACACACACACACACAGCCACATGTACTTACATACATACATATATACAAGTGTAGCAGTAATAATAACAAGTATCATTCACTGGGATCTTGTATTTTTCAAGAGAAAGAGCCTGTTCTGGTTACTGATGGAGGCTTCAGGTAGAGAGGAAGGGACATAAGAAAACAAAACAAACAAAAAACAAATTAAAAACCCCCACTATGCAACAGGTAAATGCATAATTTCCCATAATGCCACACATTATCTTTCTTTGTCTATAAATTAACTTCAGGGATAAATCGAGAATTCTGAAGACTAGTGAAGAGAAAACAAATGCATATGTACAAACTACTTTGTTTACACTTGTGTATACATTAACAGACAACTGGATAAATGAGTGTTGAGTGTCATGAAAACAGCTCTTTTAACTGAATATTAAAAGGGAGAGAAGCAGAATTATCATTAAAAGCCACATCATGCTGTAGAATATGCAGGCGCCAATGGGTCTGCATCTTGTTGCTCCCATGCGCGGAGCCCATGGCTGGATCTACAGCATGACGGAGCGCCTCTTCCACTCTTGAAGTGAGCCTTGACAACACTGGGGCCCCAGGCCATGACAACCCCGTTCAAGGGGACCAGCTATGTGGACAATTGCTTGTACTGGGTGAAAGGACAATCAGTACTCCATCCTCTCTCCCTTTCAGATAAAAGCAAAGACAAAAACATTCCAGGAAACTTGCCTTGGAATAGGTTTCTACCTTTTCCAAACTAGGAAACCTATCTTAAAATAGGTTTTAAAATACTTGGGTAGGTCTTAAAATACTTGGGAGATTAGGTTTTAAGGAATATTGAGAAATTTGAAATGATAATATGTTATATAATATTTGAAAAGAACCATGTCCCATGTGAAAGAAAAATATATATAGCAAAACATCAGGAAATATGTTGAACACATACGTCCCTCCTCACAAAACGTTGGATCTGTAGTTTAAAATTTTAAAAAATGTGCATGTGTGTGCATGTGTATCTGGATGAATATACCCAGTGTGTGCAGGTGTCTGCAGAGGGCAGGTAAGGGTGGTGGATCCTCTGGAGCAGAGTTATCGGCAGTTGTGAGATGCATGTTGTGGGTGCTAGGAACTGAACTCTGGTCCTCTGGAAGAGCAGTCAGTGCTCTTAACAACTGAGCCATCTCTCTAGCCTCAGGATTGTAGAGTTTAAATGCTTTAAAATCATCACAAACACAAAAATGATACACTATTCATGCAAAAGGTACTGCTGGGTTTACAAGGGCTTCATGGGAGGGATGGAGGAACACCTCTGTGAAGAAGTTAAACATCCTGGCTTGTCTGAACTCATTCTGACTTGTCTGGGTTGACATCCACTCGGGTTTTGTAGACATCTCCTCTGCTTGTCTTTCTTCATCATATGATGGAAGAAACTGTGGCAGGCAGAGGTCTTTCACAGAGAAGATGCCTCACCATCGACAGACAGAAGTTTGCTTTCCTACAATGGCACAGAGTGACCCTAAAAACATAAAACTAGGAACTGAATGAAGAAGATGTGATTGTTGGCGTATCCACGTTCTGCCTCACCTGCTAGCCACACGTTCCATGCCTTAATGATTTGGGGCTGAAGAGTAAGAGAGAAGGAGATAACTTGAACCCTTAAACACTTTTTTTTTAAAGTTTGCTTTGGAGTTATTACATCATTGCCTTATGTAATCAGAAGAAAGACCTACTTATATTAGTATCAGCCTATAAACAACAATGTTGGACTTTTTTCTGAACAATAGCAAACAAGAAAGGAATACACCAGGGCATCCACCGGATTGTGGGGAGGGCTCAACTAAATTAGTATAAAACCTTGGTCAGGAGTTAATACCTAGTTGGACATGGTGGTGCACACCCATAATCCCAGCACCTAGTATGTACGAGGACAGAAAGTTTATGACCGATCTCAGCTACACAAGTGAGACCCTATCTCTATAAATCAAGTGTCCTTCTATGTCCTTTTTGATAACTTTTGGTTCAAAGTCTATTTTATTGGATATTAGAATGGCTACTCCAGCTTGTTTCCTGGGACCATTTGCTTGGAAAACTGTTTTCCAGCCTTTTAGTCCGAGATAGTATTTGTCTTTGACACTGAGATGCGTTTCCTGTATGCAGCAAAATGTTGGGTCCTGTTTATGCATCCAGTCTGTTAGTCTATGTCTTTTTATTGGGGAATTGAGTCCATTGATGTTAAGAGAGATTAAGGAATATTGATTGTTGCTTCCTGCTATTTTTGATATAATTTTTATGTTTGTGTGGTTATCTTCTTTTGGGTTTGTTGAAAGAAGATTAATTTATTGCTTTTTCTAGTGTGTAGTTTCTCTCCTTTTGTTGGTGTTTTCCATTCATTATCCTTTGAAGGGCTGTGGTATATTTACACTATGGAATACTACTCAGCTATTAAAAACAATGAATTCATGAAATTCTTAGGCAAGTTAGTGGAACTAGAGAATGTCATCCTGAGTGAGGTGGCCCAATCACAAAAGAACACACATGGTACATACTCACTGATAAACGGATATTAGCCCAGAAGCTCAGAATACCCAAGAAACAATTCACATATCAAATGATGCCCAAGAAGAAGGAAGGGGAGGCCCCTGGTCCAGGAAAGGCTCAGTGCAGCAGTGTAGGGGAATACCAGGAGAGGGAAGTGGAAAGGGGTTGATTGGGGAACAGGGGGAAGGGAGAGGGCTTATGGGAATTTTGGGGAGGGGGGATCCAGGAAAGGGGAAATTATTTGAAATGTAAATAAAGAATACATCTAATTAAAAAATACAAAAACAAAAACAAAAAAACCAAACAAATGAGAGAGCAGTGAACAGAGGGCTGTAGCCATCTCATTGTATGGCCAGATTATTCTGTATTGTTCAACGTGCTAGGGACTGTGACTTGCACCATCTCTCCACACGTGGGTCTCTGTCACCTTAACTGGTAGTGCCCTATGGAAAGCAGAGCACAAATTCAAGGTGACAAAACTGTGTTTGGGAGCCGTGAAGTGTGCAGTGAGTACAGGACCCGGGCACTCCAGCCATCATGAAGTACCTAACCTGAGTGAGGTGGCTAGCATGGTTCACAAATTCATTGTCAGGTTCCAGCCTCTAGCTGTTCTCTGATTGTTCTAAATACTTGACAAACTGAAACCCTTTCACTTCCCTTCGAAATTGCCTCATCTCCCTGTCAGAGCGCCATGGGGGACTCCATTACTTTTCTGACTTCTCTCCCCTCCTGACAAGTCATTTAGCTGGCTTCTTGTTGTGAAGGCTGTCCATGTCAAATTAGCCAGGGCCCCTATTGTCCTTATTACCACTCGAAAAGCCATCATGAGTAATGCTATGGGGTCCCTCAGTTGTCATCGTTTGTCAGAAAGAAAGGGAGTGTGGTTACATATAGCTGACAGGTAATTTCAGTCTCTACAATTACCCCAATTAGTCTTGTCACAAACAATTCGATAAATGCACACCAATACAAACAGATAAACACACCAAGGTCTTTCACTATTAATGCTGTGTAATGGGCGAATCAGTGATATGATGCTTGCCTTTTATTTATTTATTTTTTTAAAGCTATCCTCAGCTGTGAGCTGGCACTCGCTACCTGGTCAGCACAAATTGTACTATCTACTTTCATTAGCCCGTCACCACAAGGAAATCTGAAAGGCTGTGACAAAATTCATTTAGAGAGAGAGAGGGCGAGAGCAGACTGTTAGAACACCTGCTTTCAGCATGGATTCGAGGAAGGGTTCGTTTACTCAGTTCTGAGAAACCAAGGGCTTTCTCTCATGTTCACTTTGCATTAAAACCCCCAGCCTATAAAAATTATATCCACACAAACATTTGGAACATGATTCGGAAAAAAAAAAAATCAGCTGAATTTACCAGGCGGCAACTATCAATGGAAAACTTGGCAGATTTACACGTAAGATTCTTGCATTTCTCATTGAAGAATTTTTAGCTTTTGAAAATGAACAAACAACATTACAGCCGACCACTATATATACAGGTTCTATTCTGGGCTCTGAGTTATGCACCTCCTTCAGGGTACACAGGGATCTGAGCAATGGTCAGGGACTTGATGAGTGTGGCTTACAGGCTGTCACTGGTCTCTGGGGAATGAGCTAGTGTTAACCCCTGGGAACCCTCTTTGGTTCCAGGCTATTCAACCCCAATGGAGCAGCATCAGGTCTGTCCTCGTGACCCACGGAAATAGGCGCTCGAGCCTCACTAGCTGCAGCATCTGCTGCGCCCTGCCCGCTTTCTGACCACAATCTTAAGAAATGGCTGGAAAACCCAGTGCAAGAATATTGTTGGAGGAAATTGCTCTTGGCAACTATTTGTTCGGGCTCGAGATTTTCTTTCTTTTTCTTTTTTCTTTTTTTTTTTTTTTTTAAACCAACACTAAGAAGCCACCAGAAAACAGGCCAGGTCCCCCTAATGAGTAGTCTATTTTAGCGCAGTCTTGTCTAGGCATGACAGTTTACTGAGAGGCTTGAAAAACTCGTAATTACCAGTGTTACAGGGCAATTAATGTATATTACACTGCACTACTCATGGCAGCAACTGTCATTTTCTCAATAAAAATGAGCACTCTTCAGCTAAAGGCGACATTAATTGGGACTTTAATGACTATGCAGAGAAGCTGAAGCCAAATATGAACAAAACAGCGATTCAATGAGCGACTTCAGAAACGAGAAAATTGTACTAAAATGAGATTAATTGCTGTTTAGAAAAAGGAAAGAACCTAAAAAGCTATTAAATTGCAGGGTTTGGGTGCCCGGGTGATGGTTGTGATGTTAATCTTGCATTCTCGCAGCAGGCAAATATTCACTAAATTCAGAGCCTTTTGACAGCAGGAAAAAAAAATCATGTATGCTTAACTTCAATCCATCAAAAATATATTTCAGCTTTTATCAGTGTTCTAAATACTTCTGCAATTTCAAAAATTACTGCTCCATTCCTTGGCTGTCATCATGCAAATGTGAACACTGTCAATATTGCTATGAAAAATTTCCCAGCTTCAAAAGGCCCACTTCAGTGATAAGAAAGGGAAGCCCGAAGATTAGAATTGCAAAACACACACTCCTAATACAACCGAAATCAAACAATAAGAACTTAATGTTTAAGTTGTGGAAACTGCTAAAATAGAAAATGATGGGGTGGGCTTTTTTTTTTTTTTTTTTACATATATATAGAAAAAAATCAAAGAAAAATAATCACGAAATTCTTTTAAGGCTTGTAACTTTGTGCTTAATTAATCCTCAGCAATAATTAGGAGAGACTATCACATCCTGGCTTCAGGTACTGTTACTGTTACTATTGCACCCGAGCTTCCAAGCCTTCTTCTGCTTCTCAAATATGGCTAGGATTGCAGATACAGGATGGAATGTTTGAACTTCGACTCATGAGAAGGATACACATGCTTGATAACTGTAGAGCTGTGGACTCTGTAACTCTGTTTCTGACATCTGACTTTTATCCTTATATTTGTTGGAAAGGAGGCTAGTAACTTAGTATTTTCTTATGAAGGGGTTTTAGGAAAGCTCTGTAGTGGACAACAATGAAGTGGCCCCTGAAAGCCTTGTCTACCTGTCTCACTGCTCTCCCCGGCTCAGAACCAATCTGTTTGCTCATCGTTTTACTATTTGAAGAGTCTTCTCATCCACAACATGAACCACATCCACTTAAGGCCACAGTGGGTGAAGAGTGGACCTGCCAACTTCCAAATGAATGACAGATGTTGATAGGGGAAAAGGTGGGGGTGGGATAAGAGGGTATGGGCATGGACGGCTCATTTAGTGTCAGAATGCCTTGACCTTTACTGGCCAGCTAGCTGTTCTGGTCACTAGGGCATCACCGAGCTTTGAACTGGAGCTTAGATGTGACCATGCACGTGAAACAGGCTGCGTTCAGAGCCAGCATCTCTCCACCTTACCTGCTCTTCATTGTCCTGCAAACCTTCTCATATCTAGACTTTCATATTAACAGCATAATTCTTCATCAAGAGGCTAACAAATGTCCTTTTTAGTCCCCCATTTTTTGGGGGTGAAAAGAGACCTTTGTTATTCATTGTGCCATTTCAAAAACTAAGCTCCTCTCCTACCTCAAAAAACAGCTTTATTTTAAAGACAAAAAAATTCACCAAGCTCTTCCTAAAATCCATTTCAGGCAGTCCTTAGAGGAGACAGGTGCCTTTGGATAAATTATCTTTAGTGACAAACTATTCACATACATTTTCTTTCTTTTCTTTTCTTTTCTTTCTTTCTTTCTTTCTTTCTTTCTTTCTTTCTTTCTTTCTTTCTTTCTTTCTTTCTTTCCTTCCTTTTCTTTTTTTAAAAAGAAGATGTCAATAGTTTGATTCCATTTTGTCTATGCAAATACCATTGATAAAAGTTTCAATGGACGTTTTTTTCAGGGCGTGGAAGAGTTCCAAACTAGGTAATGAAATGAGTCTCAGGAATAGGATACTAATTCACCCAACTTGCCAAGAATGATCTAACCCAGCAGCTAGACAAAGGCCAGCACGAACCATCCACATGATCCTAGATAATCCTTTAGACTGTATCTCTAGGATCTCATCCCCAGGCGCAGTCCGCTGGGAGGCTCCATTTGGGGCTCCAGGTTTCCCATTTGCAAATGGGAGCAACTTTGTCATGCTAAATTGGAAGCCTGTGAACTGAGTGCAAGCACTTGGCAGACACAGGCTCCAGGAATGTTAACGACGGCAATGGAATAAACCTTTCAGGAGAGCGCAGAACGCGAATTTACTAGATACTGTTTGTTGTGCACTTGGTGGAATTCCTTACCCCTGGTCGTTGCCACACTGGTGCCATGAGAAAAGGCGGCCCTGTGAGGCATGAGAAAGCAAGGAGCACAGCTGTCTCAGCTATGGCTGCAACTCCATTTTAAGCTCATCATTAATTTGCACAAATATCATAGGCCTCTCTTCCAAAATAGGTATCTGTGGTTCAGATTTCATATTGGGGGCCCTCTAAGACCAAAGTTCAGCACAATGGCAGTCAATCTCATAAGTGACAGGCCATGCTGAAGCTGGGAATAGTGACAAGTTACAGGCACTTAAAAAAAAAACCAATTCCAGGAGATTAGTAAGATGCATTTTTAGATACATACACTCAAACATTATAAACTCAGTGAGAAGCCAAACTGGAATATCTCAAGTTTGGAAGATGAACAATATTTTGATGTGCCAAGGCTAATACATTATATGTTTCGAGTCTTACTATTAAGACCTGTAGCAACTGTTTTAAGAGATGAGTAGAAAGGAAACAAATGGTAAATGTTTATTCAGTCATACAGTTCTGAAAGAAAACAACTGCTAATTTGCATTAGCTTGGGATGGCTTAGCAGACAGCTTTTTAACAGCTATCACCTCGCAGCAGCCCAGAAAACAGAGTTCCCTGGCTCCCCTTCTACCTGTTCCTGAAATGTGAGCTTTAATTTATGTTTCCCACTAGCCACGGATTCTCAGCAAGTTCAAAATCACTTCAAAATGGACCATGTCCTTTTCTAGGTAGTTTGTGGAAGAGAGACTCACTCAACAGAAGGGGACAGAGCAGTCTCCCAGACTCTACCTTTCAATATAGAAAACGAGGAGCATTTTGGGTTAAGGGGAAGTTTTAAGGTTATTTGTAAGTCCATTTTAGTGTAACTGGGATGGCTACTTTGTATACATAAAGGCTGACAGCCTATGTTTAGGGCTGATCGTACCTCTGCCATGTAAATGCAAGTAAATCTTACTGTAAAGAGTAATAAATTTTGATTTAGCTGTTAATTAACTTTTCTACCATTATATGAGGAAGTAAAGGGAAAGGCAGGGTTGGAAAGGGGCTCCCAGGTCTGAGCCAAGAAGAATTCTGTGCAATTGGAGGCTTGCCTTGGTGCAAAGGTGGGGCCTCCTATTGCTGTCTCCATAAGTTCAGGATTTTATGACTCAGAGAAACAGCAATGGGCTTTCTGTCCAGACCATCTAACTACAGGTAAAAGGGGCAAAAGAGAACGTTCCAAAGAAAAGACGGAAACTGGATTCATAATCAAAACCAAGATGGGGAAGGGGGTTAGATGATAGTAACTGGACAGAACATCATGAATGTGATGTAAGGTCAGAGACAAGAAAGCCCACCACAGGTGAGGACCAGTGCTGCCAAGGATGGTGAGGCCGGGAGTGACATCAGGGTTTCTGCCTCCCTGGGGGGTCCTTTGTCCCTCCTCTGGCCAATTATGCGATATGAAAGATGTGAAAAAGAGAAACATACTTCATCCACTAGCTTAGGATGGGGGAGCGTCAGCACATCTGTCTCCAAGGAAACCATGCACAAGAAGGGCCAGTAGCAGAATCTCTTACTCCTGAGTTAAATGTTTACTCTACCCAAAGTATAAGTGAAAGCTTGTAAATCCAACCAAAGCCAAATGTGACAAAAGCCACCACACGGTGATTTCTGTTCTACAGACACTTCCACCCCATTACTTCCTCAGCTCTGTTCCTCTGTCCATCTGCCCTTCCTTCCTTCCTTGCTTCCTTCCTTCTTTCTTCTTTTCTCTCTGAGACTATGTAGCCCTGGCTGGTCTGGGACTTGCTATACAGATAAGGCTTTGAACTCACAGAAATCACCTGCCTCTGCTTCCCTAGTGCTAGAGGTGTGTGCCATCAACCCAACACTTGCCACCCCTTTGAGGCAATATCTCTTTGGACACATCAAACTTACAAAAAATAAATATAACGCATATTTTTATAGATCTTCTGAGTCAGAACCTTTTCTATGTATGGCTTGACTCCATCTTAGTAGGAAAACAATAATTTCACTTTCTGCTGCTAAGTCAGGGAAGACTAGGAACTTCAAGACATGAAGGAAGACCCTTTGTTAGCATCCTCAAGATGGAATAAAAATAAAGGCTGAACACACCCAATCAAAAAGCTCTAAAACTCCAAATTTCTTCAGTGCCCCTGTAAGTTTCAGAGTTTGGAT
This sequence comes from Apodemus sylvaticus, assembly GCF_947179515.1. Classification (NCBI taxonomy): domain Eukaryota; kingdom Metazoa; phylum Chordata; class Mammalia; order Rodentia; family Muridae; genus Apodemus; species Apodemus sylvaticus. Next base: position 98,247,988 of record NC_067476.1, on the reverse strand, counting down.
CAGGATTGGGATAGTTCAGTTCAGTAAAATCTTTAAAATCAAACAAACCTTGCATCATTAATACTGATAGGCCAAAGCACATTAAATAGGCATTTAATGTAAACTTAATTTCTTGCCTTGAGATTCATATCAGGATCTTAACTCTCATTGCAGCCTCTTTTGACAAGCACCCTCAGCCCCTCCCAGTTCTATAAATACATGGTATCTACTGACATTGAACTATTATATGCAAAATAACACAGAGCATGCTGGGAAACAACCTTAGACTCCTCTACCAGTATGGGCCAGGGAGCACCTTAAGGAACACCGTTTTCAGGACTACTGAAGCACTGCCATGATGGTGAGGAATAAGATGAATTCACTGAGCACCTATTAAAAACTATCAGTCTTCTTCTGTCTGTCTGTTTGTCCATGCTTTTGTCAGTAAGAACACAAGGAAGAAGTTTCTTGATAAGCACAAATACAAAAATACAAAAGACATATAGAAAGAGTAAAAAAGCCATTCTGTGCACACTGATTGAACATTTACAACACCTCAACCAATCTGGGTTCCCTTTCCTTTCTACCACACAAATTTAAGAGATTTATTGATTCTAATATAGTAGGAAACAAATATGCAAAACAAAGATGGATGTTTGAGTATTTACTATTCTCAAAGGGTCTAATGCTTTTTCTCATCTTATCTATGAATTTTTCTTTTTTATATGTGGTCCATGCAATCAGGCCCGGATCTCTCATTTCTGACTTCCATGACTTTTCCTAATGATTTCCTAGGTCCCTGTTTCCTGTTCACAAGTTGAGTGTGAGGCTGAGACTCTTGGACACTGTAGCTGATAGTATTAGCGAGTTTGGAACTGGTCTAGTTGGGAAGCTGAAACAGGAAGCGATTTTTCAGTTGGACTGTCCCAGGGGTGGGAACAGCTCTGACCACAGCCTATGACCACCTCTGCACCCCTGCTGTACCCTTCAGGCAGCGCTTGCAGTCACCCCTGGATGCCAGGCGCATGGCAAATGCTAAGCAATAGCTTCGTTGAATAGTAAGGGAAGGAATCCTGGCTTATGATATGAAAGAATTATTCTTGAGCAGATCATATTTTCTTTCCCGAGTCTTAGCTTTTCTGATCCATTTAAAAATGCTTCCACTTCCTGAGAGGAATGGTTAGCCTCAAGCACATTCATGAATGTGGAAGTGCTATACAAATGCAGTAGATTACAATAGTAGCTACTAGTAAATATGCCAGTTCACTGTTCATGTGAGCAAGGGAAGTTCTTCATGGTCTCGAGATGCTCCCACAGAAGCATATAAAACCTACTTCCCTACCAACATGAAGACGGGCCACACCCACTGGTCTTGGCTCCTGTTGATTATTAATGATTTACATGCTGTCTCCTGTCTCCACCCTCAGCCCCTTACTCCAGGCTGCATAGTGTCTGGGCTCTTGCTCCTTTTGCAGATGAGAGAAGCACTCTGGTGAGAGGCTGGGGCTGGGGCTGGGGGCCTAATCCTGTGGAAGTACAGTGCATCTGCAGAAGCTATTCTGTGTCCTTTGACAGGAACAACTCTGCCAAGGTGGTCCTGAGGGTGCCTCACTCTGTTTCTAGTTCCCAAGCCTGACATATACATGCCCACATCTCCTGTCTTCTCACCTTTCCTGTATCAGTACTCTGATGAAAAAGACCAAAGATATACTCAAAATAAGAGAAAATCAGAGCAAAGAAAGAAGGCCTGGACGCACACACACACACACACACACACACACACACGCACACATCCTATAGTTATAGGTGAATGAATGAATATATAGATGTGTGTGTGTGTATATATATATATATATATATATATATATATTCTATCTATCTATCCATCCATCCATCCATCCATCCATCTATCATCCATCCATCCATCCATCCATCCATCCATCCATCTATCTACCTACCCACCTACCCACCCACCCACCCTCCCCTTCTGGTCAAGTATTGAAGTAACTGCTTGCCTGTTCCTAATGCTGCTAAGGCTCAGCCCTAGTAAATAGAGAGTCCAATTCAGACAGAGCAGTTCCAAAGACGTCTTGAGACACTATTTGTGCAGTGTAGGATGAGTAACTCTCTGGACAGCTGACCTTTTTGAGAATCTTACAGTGATGTGGACTTTTGGGAAGCTCAATGAGCTGAAGTAAGTACTCTGTTAGCCCAAGTTCCCATGTGAAATGGCAGAAGGCATTGTAGGTGAGATTGTTTTAGGTCAGCAGGGCAATACAAATATACTGTTTACTTTCGTCATATGGTTTGTCTTAATCACAAACTAAAAATTCATTTAGAATGCTGTATACAACGTCATGTTTATATTGGGATTGCATGTTGCTTGAAATCGTATACATTAACATTAAGAACAGAAATCTAAGTTAATGGTCAAAGACAACCAATAACAAAACAACTAAATTAGAGTTGTCAAACATCATTTAATATGTATACTTTTTTCCTTTTCTTTTGGACCAATAATTATTAAAACTAGAGTGATATGAGTGTTTACGACTTCCTCTGGAAAAACCTGCTCAGAGCATTTATTTCAGGCTGAGAAGAATCCCTGGCTATCTCCATGCGATGGCCTAGTGACTTTATATCCTTCTGTCACACCTCAGCAGTTTTATTTGTCATGATACATGCTAGTGAAGGTTGGAGGTTAAAGTTGATAGGAGGGGCAACAGGAAAATCTACTCCTTTAACATATCAGGTCTGTAGGCAGTCTGTGAACTTTAAAAGTCTGTGGCTGATGATGCTTTTAAAAAAAAAAAAAACCAAAAAATCAGATCCTCAAATTACAGATCAGCAGAATCCAGTAAAAACCTTCTACTCTGAAATAATCCCCAATGTTAAGAAAAATAGTTATTTATATCTGCAGCTAAACAAAAGTCTGAGATGTGGGGAAAGTGAAATTGCTAAGCCTTAATTTTCTTCAAGGTTCCTCTGAGAACTAGGCAATGTAAGTAAGGGGAAGGGGCATAAAGGAAAAATGAAACTAGAAACTAAAAGCGCAGGCAGGGCAGAGTTCAAAAGCAGGGCCACTGGGCAAGGAGGCATGCTGTCCAAAGCCCGGCTTCTGCCCTCAACAGAGAAGGGCTGCATCACAGCAGATGGTTACGCTAAAGTATGAGCTGAAACCCAGCAATTCCTGCAGAACTATCTCACTGCCAACAGAGCCTGCCTCGCTTGACTCACTATGTACTGCTTTAGTTATGACCACTCCCAGCTCTGGTGTCTCTTGTTATCCTTTGCCTGATATGTATTATATACACAAGTCTGCATATATATTTAAATACACTCATGTTCATAACAAACTAATATCCCTCATTTCACAATGAGGGGTATGTATATGAGTCAAATAGATCCTAATCATTAAAAAAAAATAAAATCCGGTTCTTAAAGAACTTCTTATATCAAAGTGGTAGGAAGCAGTTATACAACACCAAATAGTTATACAATTAAAATGATTCCTCCTACAAGGATAAACTCAGGTTCAACACTAAGTATCTTAAACTTCACTCAAAACATTATATGTATAAAATCACGCTTGGGTACCTAAACAAAGACTGTGAGTCTCTGATATACTTTTTAAAATTCTCTGCTGTATTTTAATGGTGGAACTTGTACATCTTTTTTTTTTTATTTGATATATTCTTTATTTACATTTCAAATGATTTCCCCTTTCCTGGCTCCCCACTCCCCAGAAAGTCCCATACGCCTGCCCTCTTCCCTTCCCCTGTTACCCCATCCACCCCTTCCCACTTCCCTGTTCTGGTATTGCCCTACACTGCTGCACTGAGCCTTTCCAGAACTAGGGGCCTCTCCTTCCTCCTTCTTGGTCATCATTTGATATATGAATTGTATCTTGGGTATTCCAAGCTTCTAGGTTAATATTCGCCTATCAGTGAGTGCATACCATGAGTGTTCTTTTGAGACTGGGTTACCTCACTTATGATGTTCTCCAGCTCCATCCATTTGTCTAAGAATGTCATGAATTCATTGTTTCTAATGGCTGAATAGTATTCCATTGTGTATATATACCATATTTTTTTTTATCCATACCTCCATTGAGGGACATCTGGGTTCTTTCCAGCTTCTGGCTACTACAAATAGGGCTGCTATGAAAGTATAGATAGCAAACTTTATGAATGAAAGGCAGAAGACACAACTTTTGGGAAAGATCCTAATGAAACAATCTGGAGTAGATGAAAACCTAGGACAGCCAAACCAACATAATGGCTGCCCTTTCCTGTACAGCTCTGACAGTTGCACATAAAAGCTTTACACATAAATGTACCAGGGCAGTGAGGCAGCTCAGTGGGGAAAGGTGCTGGGGGTGGGGGCGCGAAGCCTGGCGACTTGAGTTTGATTCTCAGAGGTGGAAGGAAGAAATGGACTCAGTTGTTCTGTGATCTCCATGTGTGTTGTGGCATGCCCATGTCCTATGCCACTTCCACCATATATATACACACACAGCTAGATATCCTGGGTACTCTTAACTTTTGTTTAGATGCGTAATACACTCCAAATACTGCACTTGCTTAAGTTGAATGTGTTTTACTTAAAAAAAAATAAAGAAAGAAATAAGAAACCTAAATGCTTAAATAACAACAGTTAGGAAATGAGAAAACGTTCCCATTACATACATATATTTCATTAAAAGCTCCTGGTAGCATCACTTTGTTTCTCCTTCAAGGAGCTGCTTCCAGGCACATATGGATATGTGCACGTGAGAATGTATTTATATTCACTGAGCAGGTGACAGACACTTTTGGGTTGGTATGTTGCTATTTGACATAGATGGAATGTTAAGGAAAAGAACTCAATACTCCAGATGTCAGAAGCCTCTATGCACTAGCTTAGGTACCAAACAGGGAAAGTTACCTAAACAGTACTCAGTGCTCTAAACATAATGCTCCTATAATCAATGTGTCACTGTTGAGCCCAGATTTAGCAGAGCTGAAAAGGACTAGCTATGCCCTTAGTTCTGGTGCTTTTTTCACATCTTCACTCAATTGTTTTTCTCTTCTCCTTTCCATATTGGATAACAGTATGTTGGATCCCAAGGGTCCATATAAATGCCAGGTGAGCAGAGTGGTCACCTGTAATTCTAGCTTGGGAAGGTGGAGACAGGGCATCCCCAGAGCCAGCTAGCTCATGGGACGGGCCATAATGATGCACTGTATGTGAGGGAGAAAGCCTGCATCAGTGCATAAATGGGGAAAAGCAAGTGACCTCAATTCCCAACATCAACCTCTGCACCCAGACACACATGTGCATGAGTACCCACGAATAAACGTGCACACCATATACATACACATCAGGGGGCAAAAAACCAGACCTCAGATGTCCAAACCAGCTAAAAGTATGTACAGGATATTTGTACATATTTCTTTGACTCAAAAATTTGCAGTGAGTAACATATTTAAAAGAGTTAAATACCAGCCAATTTTAGAGCATGTAAAAACAATACATTTGTAATTCTTATTTTTTTTATTTTAAGATCTTTAAAATAGCTTATGCATTTAGCTATTTTAGCTTATGCATATGGGTGCATGTGTCTGTGTGTATGTACATGGGGGTTGGCACTTACAGAGGACAGAGGCAGGGGATCCCCTAGAGCAGGAGCATTGGGAACTGAACAGCTTGGTATGAGCATTGGGAACTGATGTGTCTTAATCCCAGAGCCGTCCTTCTAGTGCCACTGATCATGATTATTGTAGGTCCACAACCTGTTTCAGAGCCGTCCTTCTGAAGGCTTCACAGACCTGGCCTCTGGAGCTATTTGCATTGGTGCCAGCAATTCTAAGAAAGGGATGGTTACTTACCACAACAACCCAGAACTAGATTCCTCAGATTGTAATGTTTACCAAAGTTAAGTGAATTCTTTAGCAAATTTAAAAGACATAATGAGCTCACCTAGCCAGCATCCTGGGTTTTTTCCAGTTCAGAAATTATCACCAACTGGGTGTTTAATGGAGAGCAACTGATAAATTTACTTATCATTTATAGTGTCCTAGCTACAAGCTGATAACAAACCAAATACTTAAGTATTAAGCGATTATAAATATTTTAGTGGTGAAAGTGAATTACTTTGCTTTTGTAAATGTTTGAGAAATAGCAATCTTTCCTCCTTTATTTTATTATAATCCATTAGAAAACTCTGGTGTTTAAATTGTATACATATTGTCTAATCTGAGAAACATGGGGTAATGATGTGGTCAGACTCTGAAGAATAGAGATAGATTGCAATCATGTATTTACCCTTTTTGCTTGATGACTAAAGAACATATGTAAGAGTATGAACAGTGCTCAGCTCTCTGGAATGTAGGAAGCTAGAAATGGCTGCTTTCAGGGCAATGAGCATGTTCAAGAAAATCTTCATCCTATACCTATGTCCTACAGCCAAAATATCACATGCTTCATGTTACTTATGACTAAGCAGTATATAAAAAGCAGCCATATACTTAAGGCCATTAGCCTCCATTCCAAACTTTCAAAGTTAGACAATGAATTAGAAATATAAAGGGATCCAACTCAATTCAGTAGAATGAAATTACTGAAATGCAACTCAAACACTTCCTCAAACTTGCTGTGCTACGATGACAGAAAGCTGTTCCCAACTCTCTTTACTGTTTTCAAAGCATTCATTCAAAGTATTCATTAGTGTCTTAGTTTGTGTTTCTACCAAAGCATCTTGGGAGGACAGGGCTTATTTGGCTTACAGGACCATACTGGTAGTCCATTCCTGAAGGGAGTCAGGACAGGAACTCAAACAGAGAAGGAACCTGCATGCAGGAGCTGATCCAGAGGCCATGGAGGATCAGCTTATCATAGGATTCATTTGAGATGCAGAGAAATAAAATTCTTAATTTTAAATACTAAAGATTTAGAAGGTTCGGCCATTCTGGGATTGTCTTTATTTCCAGGTCTAAATCCTTGACCTGATAAGGTCCTGCTCATGCAGAAGTATTCCCTGCTTTCAGGTCACTACAGCAACCTTATGTCATCTGTCTAGCTCCTGCATGCATCCCTTTTGGAATTCTGGGATCAAAGGGAATGTATTAGGCTCCTTGGTCATCTGACTCAATGTCTGAGCTCAAACCCCAGGACCATGAACACATGAGGTAAGGTCTACAGCACTGACCTGCAGCTGTAGCCTATCCAAGTCCTTAGTTATGAGAACCACGGCAAGTTAAGATGACCAAATAAATGAGCACTTTCCTCACCCATGGCCCAGCCCTGATTTTTTTTTCTTTTTTTTCAGTATTCCACTCAAGAGTTCTCAACGAGAGAGATGGTTGAGAACTTAAGGAGAGAGATAAAGACATTCATTCATGCAGACTTCTCAGGCCCTTAGTCCTCTAATGCAGTGGACAACATCTCCCTGAAGTTTTTGACTACCCACTTTTCTTTAGGAAGCATTTTTGAGAACACAATAGTCATTGATGTTCTTACCCATGCAAGCTCATTTTCCATAGAAAACAAAATTTCAATTTTTGTTACATACAGATCTTTGTAGTAATTGATTATAACATTTTAGATGGGATTCAAATGGAATTAGAGAAGAGTAAGACAACATGACATGGGATTGGAAAATAAAATTTCCCATTTCATTGGATACGATATGTTCAGAGATGGCCAACACTGTGCATCTTTTGAAAGTCAATAGAATAATTTGGTATACTTCTTAACAATCAAAATTGAAATAAAAAGGAGCATATTTATTTGTAGTTAGAACCAAGACACCTTTTCCTCCTTTGCTTTAGTTTTTAAAATTTGGAATATTTGTGCAGTGAAATTTGAAGTTGTGAATCTTGCCAGTTAACAGTTAATTTATGTTTCCCAGTATTCTTCTTTTATGGCATCTGATCATGATATACTCTTAAACTTACTAGCAATAATAATAGTTGCTTTTATTCAAGTTTCTCCATGAAACTTTGGTCTGTTTGCTAAAGTATAAGAATGAAGAGCCAACCTGTCTTAAATTCTCAAAAATTACAAAATTCAAAGACTGATGGCTGACCCCATGGTATATAACATCAGACTTGTGACATGCCTTCTAAGTAGGAGAAACTTTGGGAATGTCAAATAATGGAAAATGACTAAGTTGTGACATTAGCATTGTTGCACTTCTACATTTGAAAATTGCATTGTGCTTGCTAAAAGTAAACATTTCCCTTTAACCCACAGCCATCCAGGAAGGTCTATTACCTGCTAGGCACTTTTCTAGTCTTGGGATTATAGCTGGAAACAAATCAGACGAAAGTTTCCACTGCTGTGCAGTTTTTCATTCTAGTTGAACAAATCAAATCTAATATGTTAGAAGATGAAAAGGCTTATATAGAAACAGCAAACTGAGAAGACAGGTGGAGGTTGGGAAGGGAAGGCCACGGTGGACCTAAAAAGCTGACATTGCACCCACCTTTTCCTAGTGATCTTTAGACACACTTAGGGAAAGCGGTTTATGATAAAGAGCTTGGGGTAACAATGAATGTGCCCGATGTCAGGAGACAGAATAGTTGGTACGAAGTGAACAAAGGGGGATCATGGGAGGAGGCGTGGTCAGGGCGATGAAGCTGGAAGTACGCAGGATATAAAGCCTGATGCTGGCTCCTACTCTGGGTCACCATGGAGCTGTAAACATTTAAGTAGAGGATGAGCATGATCTCACTTCTATTCAATGATCTGAATGCTATTTTGAAAACAGACTGAAGGAACAAGGAGTAGACGAAAGGAGACCAGCCTGGAGCTATTTCAATAATCCAAATAGACAATAGTAGCCTGGCCTAGTGGTGGTAGAGGGGAGGAGAGTAGGGTTATGTACATTCCTCCTCCTCCTCCTCTTCCTCCTCGTCCTCCTCAATCGTCCTCCTCTTCTCCTCCTCCTCGTCCTCCTCAATCCTCCTCCCCCCTCCTTCTCCTTCTTCATTTTTGCTTGTAGGAGGGGCTTAGAGAGGGTCTTATGTAACACAGACTGACTTTGAACTTGCTATGTAGGTAAGGATGGCTTTATACTCCTGAGCCTCTTATCTTCCCATTTCAAGTGCTGAGATTACAGGCAAGTACCACTATGCTTGGCACTTAAAAGTAGAACCAATAAGATTTTCAGAAATATCAAAAAAAAGTACTGTGTGAGGGAAGGAGATTAGAGTCTAAGGTATTGCATCAAGGCCAATGACAGGATTGCATTGCCACTAACTGAGGTGAAGTGAGACGCTTAAAGGTTGCTGGAATTCAGATTAGCCATTTGGAATCTGAGAAGTTTACCTTAAAAAAAGCTCGTAAGTTCAGAGCCTAGGACTGGATGAACACATAATTTTGGGAAATATTAGTACACGGATGGTCTTTCAAACCAGGAAACTAGATGACATAACCATACATAAGTACACAGAGAAAGAACCAAGAGTTGAGCCCAGGGCCACTCTAATACAAGGGACATGGGTAGAAAAGGAGGAGGTAAGAAACAAACTGTCAGGGAACGACCCCCAAGTTGGTAGAATATCCAGAATGCAGGTACCCCAGAAGTTGAAAAAGGTCATCAATGAACTCTTGATGACAGGCCCAGTGAGTGAGTTCTGGGCCCTAACCACTGGGCTTATTGATTTTGATCAGAAACAGTCTTAAACACTATTGTATTTATAAATGGATTGTATATAACTTATGCACCCTACATCCTCTTCTCTTTCATAAATAGGTAAACCCTAAAATTCCTTACATACAAGTGTTCATATTTAGGTTACACTGCCTTACAGTCCTATGAGATACTTCAGCAGCCTGGTGCCTGAAGTTGTCTGGTGGCCTGTGAGTATTCTGATATAAACGCAGAATAATGGAGCATCCTTAACTGACGGCAATGAACAGACTAAAAGTACTAGTAGGCAGGAGAGAAAGGACCTGGTTTAAGTCAGGTAGCTATAGAATCCTCATACTTTTTGATGCCATGCTTTGGGTATGCAGTCTCTGCCTGAGCAACTGGTGCAAAATGAAACAACTGGTTTTAAGTTCTACCCACGTTCACATGGTAATGGCATACTTTGGTCAACACAGACTAGTGCGAGTATTTTTCGAATTCTGCTAATAGAACTTTAAACCCAAATGCAATACTTACTGGCTAAAATTTAAACTTCAGACAACTCTCAGAGGCAAAACCAGACAAGCTAGGCTTTGAAATATGAAGGGTCAAGGACGTATGAAAGAGCAGTGGGAGGCATCATGCAGCATTAAGGAGTGTATAGGGGCGTGTTTATCCGGCTGGACATTGGAAGAGAAATGAAATTATTTTTGGGGGTTATGGTTGTAATAGGAGAGGCCAGATTATCCTTCAAAGGCTTTCAGGATAAGAAAGCCTGATTTTCCTTTGTAGGTGATAGGTGACCATGATTAAGCAAGATTTTAAAATGATTTACTTGTATAGTGTTTCTAGGCTACCAATGGCGGAGATCCCCTTTCACAGCAGTGTTGAATTGTGGAGAAAGAGAGAGGAATGGGTATTCAAATGTGAATGGGTTAGTTGCAAGAAGAATGGCTTGGTAGAAGTACCCTAAACTGTGAGCCCCAAAGGGAAAGAGTTAAGAGACAATGTGGGAATTCCCTCCTCACCCTGTAATCTTTTTCCTGTGCCCCTCACTGCATGAACCAGCAAGAAGTCATAGGATAAGCATCCATTGATGTGGCACAAGTGGGTCAGAATCCCAGTGTATGGAATAGAACAACGTGGGATCAAGACAATCAACCCTAGAGAGGGAAGCTGTTGTCACCTTCAGGCTAAACTTACAGAATAAATGATCTTGGGCAGTGTGTACAGAGGACCAGGTGGGAGGAGACAGAGAGAGAGAGAGAGAGAGAGAGAGAGAGAGAGAGAGAGAGAGAGAGAGAGAGAGAGAGAGAGAGAGAAGGAAGATGGAGTTCGTCCAATGATCTTTGGTTCTGAAATATATCAGCATTCCAGGTGCTACACCAGTGGTCTAGGTGAGCAGGCCAGTGGTTCCTAAGCCCTTCATGAGAATCAGAGTTATAGCTGATTGTTGAAGCAGCATTCCACAGCCATTCCATAGACAGGCCTGTGTCACTGTGATATATACATGGGAGTGCTCAGTTGGTAGAAAGGGGAGGCCACTCTCAGAGGAATACCAAGTGGTTGGAACATGAGGAGGGAGAACAGAACAGGTCAGCATTTCTGGATGCACGGCAAGGTTAGCTTGCAGAAGGAAATTGAGGAAAAGAAGAAATGTAACAGGCAATCACCATCTGGAACGGGGAAAAACAAAAATAGAAATCAGAAACTGGGTGACTTAAGGAAGTCATGTGTGAGAAGTCTTTGTCTTATCAGAGAGAAAGGAAGCAAGAGTCAGTGGGGGCCTTCCCAGCCTGTGAGAGGGGATTTAGCAAATGCTTTGCTTTAGCAAAGGTAGACAAACAGATGTACAGCAGGCACCACATGCTGGCTTCTGAATCCAAAACTCTTAATTAGACCATGACCCGTCTTTCCAAATATTTCTTAGCAAAGCATCATGATGCTTAATTTTGTTTCCAATGTGTGGATTTCTAGAGGACAGAACTGTATGATTATTAAGTGTACATTACTTGTTAATGAACTAATGTTAATTGGTAAGAAATTAATCTTCCAAATGAAGGAGCCGATTGTGAAATGAGCCAGTTGGGAAGTTTATGGCACTAGATAATAAGATGGCACATGCAGAGTGGACGCCACTGGAGCACAATGTGGAACCTTCACCATCCATGTCTCACTGTCGTCTACCAACTAACAATAGCACCTAGCTATGGAGAACCCAGCCTTAAGTTTTCAGAATACAATAAGACAACACATATAGTCTTTAAATTTTAAAGTTGATCATATAATATGCATATATATGCACATATGTATGTCTCTGGTAATTTTAGTGATTTAGGAAAATTAATCTCAAATAAAAATGATTTAAAATGGTTGAAATGTCTTCTAAGTATATATTAAGATAAGCATATTTAAAATAATTGATATGATAGAATCATAATATGTAAATCCTTACTTAAAATGTCTCAGCATAGTCTACCAATTAGAAATAATATGTGTATTACTATGCAAAGATCAACGTTAAATTTTAAAAGTATAGTAAAACTACATATCTTTGGTAATTTTAGTGATTAATGCCTTAATTAAGAGATGGGGTGCATGGAGACATATGCAATAAACTGACATAATTCATCATATTGGAATGAATCACATGATGAATGTATATGTGTAGTTTGAATTATACAGCATCCATGCAAATCACATACTCATTATCACACACAGGCATTCTTTTTCTCTTTGCCCAAACATAACAAATCTTCCATTGGTCCTCAGTCTACTATGAGATGCTTTCAAAACAAAGCAGTTCACAGGTTCTTTTGCAGAACAGTAATTTAAAAGAAGACAGTCAAGTGCCTGGCAATGGAGAGCAGATATTTTTACTGCCTACATCTGTATCTGAGTTAAGCTAGAAATAAGCCCTTTATGATGTGTGTCTGTTGTCCCATAGTGCCACTTTAAATGAACGTCCTGGCACTTGGGATTGTGATGAGGCCTACAATAGATACAATGTCAAATCAATATTTATTTATTTATTTATTATTTATTTATTTATTTATAGTCTGATCATTGGCTGCTAATAACATTGGCCCACAAATAGTTTCTCAACAAAGAAGCAATTACTTAAATACACAATCCTCTGGGACTGATTCGACTCTGAATGAAATGTCTTAAAAAAAGACAGCAATGATTATATTCAGGGCTTAAGTACTGACATATGCCAGGGTGGAAGGGGCAGCCTGACTTCCCAGCCTTGACAGGGCAGGGCAGGGCAGGGCAGGGCAGGGCAGGGCAGGGCAGGGCAGGGAGATGCAAGTTCCATAGAGATAAACACCAGATTTGGGCTAAGTATAAGCAACTACTTCCCACAGTCAACTTTCCCTTCTCCGGTTAGGTTAAACAGGACTAAAGGGTATGCATTAATTAGGCTTATGGACTGAACTCAGAGGACAAAAAGTGAGCTTGGAAAAAAAAATCCACAGAACTAAAGACTGATCAAAGCACTGTGTGAGTCTCATCCCAACCTCTTATAATGGGACAGCAACATGAAATTTTATAACATTTCAAAGATTTCTTAGAAATTTCAACTCATTTTACCTTTTAACTAAATCTATTTCCCCAGGAAGGCTTTTAAGGCTCTATACAAATGCCATGAATCTTCTTACTGTTGAGAATATTTGAAACTACACCCAAGGGCTGTTTTTATCTGTTAGAAAGATCCTGTTGAAAAGACTGCCTTTCCTGTCATATTCGCAGCTTCCCCCAGTTGTTGCTGGAGCACACACCCCCGAGATTCCAGGGTTGAGATGATTTTGATTGCTATGATCATGTAAACAAGTAATCTGAAGTTTCCCTAGTCATGGATTTGAAAAATCACAATGAAGCTCCTTCAAGTCGGAGGATGATGCGGAGCTGGAGGTTGAAATGGGCGCTCCCATTCAACCTTAACAAATGTGGTGGACGGAACTGAAAAGGACAAGACATCTGCTTAACTATACTTGGATACAAGTTTGTGAAATAACACATTTACATCAAGATGACATTTATTTTGATTGTGTGCTCTGAGAATCTGGGTTGTTTCCGTTTTGCTGTTGTTATTATTTAAAGAGAAACCCACTGCAGAATGGCTTTGAGAGCCTAGAAGGCAGTCTTTAAAAATCACATCAATTACAATTTTCATTGAAATGACTACATATGATTTCTAATCAAAGTGCATCTAGAAATTATTACACTTAATAAGTCAGATATTAGATCTGTTATTAAAATGCTTTTGTAAAGAGTAATTTAAAAAGACCAACCCTTAAAAATGTTAAAACATATAAATGCTTCAAATTCATTTGCTAAAAATGAGTCTGAAATCACACATTGTCAGACATTTCAAAGAAACACAGAATTATTTTCCTATACATGAGTTAGATATTTTCTAGAGCTCAAAGAACTGTGTTTAAAGATTTTTAAATAATACTTTTTAATAAATTTAACTTAAAAAATTATTTAGACTTTTTATATTAAAAGATTATACTACTGGGTTAATATATTGCAATGGATTTTGATCTATCTTGGACAACTGTGGACAGCTTTTGAAAAATCTGTTTAAGTTATTTTGTATGATTTTAAAATAGTAGAATTATAAAAATAGAAGATGTAAGACTTTTTGTGTTTACGTTACGAACATTTGAGCAAGATTAATAATTTACTCAGATATTTTTAGAAAAAATTAAAATATATAAAAAGCGAGACTGCCTTCCCTTAAACTCCCGTCTTGTAACTTCATAGTTCCCCTTTAAATCTTTCTTTCAGTTTAACATATTTTGCTGAAATATTTCAAGGGAAGTGTCAGCTGCCACGCCCCTCATACCCTACATTATTTTTTAGTGTCTGGTTGGGGCTACCTTCTAATATGACATAATTATGTACATAATTCCACAGTAGCACTGTCATGTTTAACAAAATTAACCATAATTTCTAGAATTCACAGCAGCCACAGTAAATGTTCGGTCATTGTTCCACAGTGTGTGGCGCAGTCCATCTGATGGACTCAAGCGCAACACGGTCAGCCGTATGTGGCTATGGTGTCTCTGGGCTCCCTCCTGCCCCTGCTACTCTACCAGCCTTTTTCTGCTCTGGCTTCTTTTGACACCAAACCTGTGCTGCCAAACTGTAAAAGCTGCCAAACTTTTGCTATTTAATTTGGTGATAGAAAGGCAAACCCTGAAACCTTTCCCTATCTAATGTCCAAATAATTTCCAAGAAGCCTCAAAACAATTGGATCCCATATATTAAAGGGTCTAACCTACACTAATTCTTCATAGAGTTTGTTTGATACAGTAGAGACTAAAGAGATTACTTAATGTTAAGATATTTCTTCATAAACCAAATACATTTTCTGGAATATATCTGAGAATTGACCCTTAGTCGTTCTGAGAAAAAATGTGTGCTATGTTTCTTAACTTACATCCCTCTCCCTGGGTCACATAAACAGGGTGGATAGGCTCTCTCTGGATGTAACCGGTGTGCAGCTGACATACTAAGTTGAATTACCAGAGCAGCTGGCCAACTCACAGCACAGTCCTTTACAGTCACATACTCAACTTTTAAAGGCGACAGAACCTGTAGAGGATTATGAAGGGCTGATGAAGAGGACAAGTATCCAAAAACAGAAAATAGAACATTAATCCATCTTCATGGTATTTGTGTTAAAAATATAAATGAACATGGATAAGGCTGGCTTTGTCTTTCTTGAGGGCAGCTTTAGCTAATAGAACTTGAAACAGATCTGTGATGTACAGTTTTTGAAAATCCTAAATATGAATGACTTTAAATGGAACCACCTGATGTGAAGAGCAGAAACGTAATCATGGTGGAAACTACCAAGCTCAAATGAGATAAATTCAAAGCGAAGAGATGAAGGGCAATTAAGCACCTATTTTGACAATTCGAAGTGGTCAAGTTTTTAAAAGTATGACACCGGAACCTTCACCTATCTGTATATGAGTGATAAATGAGGCATTTTGTGTCATTACATTCCATAAATCACTTCCTGTGGCTGCCGACGGCTTTTATCAGATCTAACCTTTTCCAGCTTCTATTAGCACAGTAACATTTTCAACTTTGACACACATGCAGTTTACAAATTCTGCAGCTGATTAACTCTGGACAGAAGCTCACTGGGATCATTGTCTTCAAGTTGGGGAAAAGCCTGAGGGTCTCAAGAGCTCAGACGCTTCCGTTACAGTACAAAAATTTCAACGACTGTCAGGAGTAGGGCTGTGGAGTTGCTAAGTGACTATTTGCTGCTGGGAGACAAATATGAACAAGGCTTTATTTTCCATAGAACAGGTGAACTAGAAAATGCCAAGAAATTGAAAGAAGAATGAGAAAATGAAAGCCTGGATGACAAGGATTAAATTCTAATTGAATACATGTTTTTGCTTTATTTGGGGGGGGGGAGTCAAAAAGTAATTTCTGGAATGATTTCTAAAGATGTTTTGATGTATGTAAAGCAAAGAGCAGCCAGACAAAATATACTTGATATGAGAACTATGAGCCCAGTAAAGCAGTTTAATACTGATGTATCGTAAGGGATCTTGAACGAAACGGAAATATTCAGTTGAACATTTCTGTACATTTCCAAGAGATTATTTTGGGTAATTCAAACAATGCAGTTGAAAAGGAGAAAATAAAATTATCATATTCTACCTGTGTGTTTTGCTTTTGTTGTTAGCCCTGGATGTCCTGTAACTCACTATGTGGATCCAGCCGGTCTCAAACTCAGAGATCTGCCTGCCTCTGCCTCAGCAGAGTAGGAATTAAAGGCTTGCCTCGTCATGCTTGGAGTCCACCTGTATTTTAAATCAGTTGTTAAGATTATAAAGACACAGCATGTAAAAGAATGGTGGAAATGTGCTAATTCTATAGAAAGAACTAAAGTAATTCTATAGAAACAGGAATGGTGGAGACAAGGAAAGATGATTTCACAGTCACTTAAAATGCACTTGCCCTCACCCTCGGTGGAAGAGTCAAAGAGGACAACTGAACTGGACAGCCAGGGTCTGGATGCCTGCCACAGTGCTGTGCAGAGGTAGAAGGTGTTGGTCAAAGCACACATTCAAACAGTATGTACCTAAAACCTATGTACCTGTGTGGAAGGGTCAGAGAAACCTACCTTAAAAATACAACTGATAAAGACAGAAATAACGCTGAGCTTCTCAGGGGGACTGAAGTTGGTAATGCAACAAACCCTGGGGCAGGCTGCTTGGCCACTAGCTTGGTATTTCAAACAGCATTAGTTTTGATGAGAAGTACCAGCCACGAAGCCTAAATGACAACAACCAAAGGGGCAAACTAACAACAGTAAAGGGAGAATGTTCACAACCTCCTGCAGCGGACTCCCTCTTGCTGGTAATTGACAAATCTTGGAAAAAGTGGGGGAAGGACAACCCTTTCTAACATCAGGTCCCATATAGCCTCCTCATGTCACATCTGAGGCCTATCCATGACAAATTAAAACCCTCTTTATTTCACTAATAATATCACTCATCTTAGGAGCTGGGCAGTTACACTTTGACAATTCAAATGCAAATCCTGGGCCGCCTATGAGTATTCATGACAAAGGCATATTTATCATTTAAAACAAAGGGACATGACTTCTTGGTGTTCATATCAAAGACCAGTGATGGATGAGGCCAAGCTAATCAAAAGACAGGCTAGAAAGAACACAGATGTTTGCCACTCTGATTAAGAAAAGACTATTCACTCCCCAACTCCCCCCAAATCCTGCCCAAAGTGGACATTTCAAATTGTTTTAAGGTATAATTTCAAGTAGGCATCTAGGCCTGTAACAGCTATGGCTCTTAGAATACCAACCCCAGCCCCAGGCACAAATTACAGAAGCAAAAATTCTCCAAACCAAGAAAAAATCAAAGTGCTGGAGTCAAAGCTCCTTAGATGTAACCCGTTAAGACTTCCAGAATTGGTACTATCCTCCTCAATTATTTTCAATCCAGAAATGAACAGAATTAAAAAAAAAACAAAAACAAAACAAAACAAAACAAAAAAACAGGCCTGCTTCCATCTGCCATGTATAATCAGTGTGAGCCAGCTGCAGAGGAGCCACAGAGATGAAGGTCTGACACTGTCCCTGCGTTTGTTCCTTACCATGGTGGTTTGTTTCCAAGTGCTTCTCAAGTGGAAAAGGATTTAAGGAGAACTGCACATATTTACGACTTTAAACACAATTAATCCTGGAGATGTTTTAGCATTCAGTATCATCTCAGGTAGTGGGGGACCAGCATTAGAACAGGTATTTTAGAGCCTGAGCCTGTGATAGCACCTTCTCCCATTCCACTGATGAAGAGCGGTCATCAGGGCCGCCTAATAGAAATCCAATTTACAAGGCCCTGCTCATTTGAGTGCCTTTCAGGACACTCAGGATTGGTAGCCCTGCAGTCCTGCAAACAAATGCTGGTTCCCTCAGAGCAGTGCTGCTCCCACACCATACACTGGAAAGTCATCACCGCAAGGTTACCTTGAAGAAACGAGGACGGTGGAAGAGGTCTGAGGGAAGAAACCCCACTTGTAATTCATCTAGTTTAGGCCAATTTTCCTTGTCACTTTTGTGAGTCTAGGAAAGTACACTTGTTGATATGCTTTGACAAGATGTCTAACAGACATAAAGCAACACTCCCACTCCCACACCTCACAGAAAGACATACAAGGGACAAACAACTATTTGCGGACTACAACAATGATTAGGTGGCTTTGCTTTCCCTTTTGTTAGGATGATCGTCCTATAATCACGAATGCTACATCAAACTCAGCACCAATGCCATACTGCTTCCCATATGAAAAGCATGCATCACCGTTAGTGTAATCTGTAGTGTAAGCCTATCTACAACAGGCATATCTTCTTGAAGCACATGCATGATTCCCACGGAGAGACATAACAATGGAATATTTCAGAGGGGTTCACACTCGATATATTAAGAGGTATTTACAGAATAACAAAACCTTTCACCTTTTGGCCCCTGTATGAAAAATTTACTGGATGCCTAATATATTTAATATTCAGTAACATGAGAGAATAATTTTTATGCAACTCTGATAGTTAGAAAGATAGATAACTCAATTATTAGATCATCTATCAAAATATTCAGATGTGCAAGAGGCTACTAAAAAGATTGATGATGGAGAAAGTCCACTGATTCTCTAGCCATCATATTCATGCATTTGGCCAGACAACATTTTTCGCTGCCTTCACAAGCAAGCTTCATTACCCATCACTCCACTGAAAAGAGTTTATTACGAGGCTGCCATCTTGGCAAGACTATTATTTAGATGATAAATGCTGAGGGGAAAAAAGTATGTCTACTTCTTTTTCTTTTTTTCTTTTCTTTTTTTTTTTAAGCAAAAGATGAGCTTTTCTGACAGAGAAAACAAACAGCATCCACGTTTCTAATTAAGTTAAATTTGGCAGATACAAATATAGGTCAGTTAAAGCTACGATGTTATCTTCTGTCTGAATTTTAGCCTTAATTTGTAAAATGTAAATGAACTAATTAGAGGAGAAACAGCATGATTAGTGATGAAACGCTTCTGTTGGGTCTCTGCTTCTTGACATTTATGATCAACTATAATGAATTATTGCTTTTTAAAATAATTGATAAATTTCCCCCCTCACAACAATGAGAAAAAAAAAACTCACTAAAAATTTATGAAAGCAGGCCAGCCACCTGGCAGTGTGACAGACTGTGTGGTGTTAACTTCTGAGGAAAAGGTAGTCATAGAAGGTCATGATACTGTAAACAGTTTATTTCCATCTCTGCCTGTATGGATGAATCTGAAGGAAGAAGTGTATAGACATTTGATTACTAATAAAGGTAGTTAAAATATCTTCTAGAAAAATGTTCACCCTAAGCTGGACTCTACTAGACTTCACTTGGATATTCTGAATCTTCAGGTAGTTAGTGAGAAAAGGGAGGGGTAATAGATGGAAAAAGAAAAGATTAGCCTCTGGAGACCCAACTAGAAAACCTGGCTCTGTTAACTGTAATTAACCCTCTAATAGTAGACTGAAAAAAAGATGTTCACTTCTTTCTAGTCTCTGTTATAAGAACTGTATCTACAGTGTCAGATGTAAATGTCAGTATCCAAGCTACAAAAAATCCTAAAAGGGAAAGGCTGTCAGGCAGCCCCATGCCCTGCACAAATAGAGGAGGATGGACTATGGGTTCTTGCACACACCTGAGCACGTGGTATCAAGGAAACCGAGGCTGAAACCTTTCTATCGGGCAGACAGATGGAGAATATGCCTTGTCAATGGTGAGCAGTGGACATGGGAACACGTGGAGCAATAGAGAAAATAGAAAGAAAAATGGCTCAATCAAAATACAGAGCTGCCAGGGGCGCTACTGTGCAAAACAAGGGAATAATTAAAGAAGCCCAATACTTCAAACTTTCAGTTCTAATTTTAGTTATTCTGTTAAAATACTCACCATGGTCTAAAGCATCTTAGTTTCATTTAGCAGACAGTTAACACATTTGGAGAAAATCTGATATGCTGAATAAAATCCCCACCCCCATCTAATATTATGACAAATACAAAAAATGTCCTAAGCTTTTCAAGGTGTGATCTAAAGGCTCAGGGGTTATGACTGCACTTGTTTCATATTGACCAGTTGTGGAGACAGAAAGAATATCTCTGGGGATAGTTGAGGATTTTAATAAAAGGATTTATTACTGTTATGTTTTACGAGTTCATTAATAGTACACAATTTTCTTCCTGTCTTCCTAACACCATGGTGTTAACGTAGGAACTAATGTGGATATTCATCAAGTCACAGCTTTCCCCCAATCTTTAGCAGAACTTGGGCCTCCATTCCATAGCTCGCATTTTTAACATGTGCTGGGCCTACAAGGCGCACCCTACTTAGTCTCACACTTTAGAGGTAGCCCTCAAACTGTGGCATCTATAGCAGAGATAAAGAAACCATCAAACATAGCACACAACCCTCATTTGTTTAGTTTTAGCTATTAACACTTCATTCACATTGGTCATCTTGAAAAACCAATTTAATTTTTTAAATTAAAAACATTAATAGTTCGAGGATAGGTTTTTAGCTTTATGGAAACTGGAAGAATAACAGAGCAAGAGAAATTTCCAACGCAATCATTTGCATCTGTTTGAATTCTTGACTGTGCATGGAAGGGAACAAATGCCTTTGAGGAGGGGGTTATCTCTGATGGAAGAGAAAGGAAAATGGAAAAGCAGTTAGTGTCAGGTATCTCAACCCAACCTGAGTCCCTGGGTGTTATAGGAAGGTCATACCCTTTCAGCATTGTACTGGAGTGTCAAAATACATCAACAAACCATCACACCGCAGGAAGAAGAATGACCTTTCAGTCCTTTATGTTTGGTCTGCGATGGAGCTTTGGATGCCGGGTATGCACGAATGGTTTTCCTAGCTGCTTGACAAATGCAACTCCCAAGGCTGCTTTCAAATGTGATTGCTAAAAGCTGCAGGTTCGTACATTTTGGTATAACTTTCAAATGCACATAACTCACAGTGGGAAGCGAGGGGAGGTTAACTACCCCAAAGTGAGATTTGATGCAACTAGGCTGAAATGATTTTATAAATGCTCAGATTCGAGAGAGATGGGGGTTAAGAGTATGCAAGTTTAGAAATAATTTTAGCTGCTTCAAGAGTCATCAATCCTGCTAATCAGTTCCTTAAACTTTATTATTGATGCCATATTGCACTTATCTCCTTTTTTCTCCATATCCATTAAAATAAAAACATTTTTTTTTACTCTGAAAAATTACAATTGTTTCCATTTTAGATTATCCTTAAGTCAACTTGTCTCTTGCCATTACTCAGGACCCCTATCCCACAGAGCAGTTGCCTCGGGACATCACTAAAGAGCTCAACTTAAATGACTGTTAATGTACACTATTTTCCACTTATTAATTCTTTAATAACACTATTATTCTCTCTACCAGCTACATTCAAACCCCTAAATTATATTTGTCTTTTTCTCGTCAATACAACATTTCCATTGACATTGTGTGTGGCACTGACGATACTTGCCAAATCCTATAAGTCTATTGCTACCATTTTTTGGTGTAAGATGAAATTAAAGTTTGGGAGGGATGATAACCACCACAGCTGACAGCAATACATGGGAAGGTAATGAAAAAAGGAATTTAAGAAAAGCAAGGAGAGTGATCAAGTATAGCTTCAGAACCTATGTGAGAAAATAAGGGAGGAAAAAACAAATCAAGAAACATCTGAGTGCCTGTGACTGGGGTGGTGGGGGGAGGAGGGTGGAATGTAACTCACATAAATCTTAGGGTAGGCTGTAGGAATGTGAGGAGGAGGGCAGGGATAGCAGGCATATGGCATAAGTTAATGGGAATAGGGAGTTCAGAGGGATTTAACTTATCTCGACTATGGCAATGGCAAGCATCTGATTCTCTCTAATGGCTTGTTGACGCAGGAAATCACCGTCTTTTATGAAGCAGAATGCATAGATCTCTCTGTTTTGTGACAAGAGTATGAGATGCTGGATGAAGGGGGATGGTTCACATGATGAGCAAGATGGAGAGGCTGAGGGGTGAGATTCCATGCCACAAGAAACAGCTCACAATTTAAACGTATGGACTGATTATATCTTGAACTTGCTATTTCCTAAAATCATACCATGAGTCTCAGAGATCACGTAGAACAAAGCTTCTGATAAGGGAATACTAACATACAAAATTCGATGAGTGTCAACAACTAATTGAAAGTCATCTGATGTTCACAAGACCTCCCTCCCCCCTTTCCCCCACAAAAACAGTAGTGTGGACAGTAAATCTGATGCCAATAACAGAAGGCTACTGAACGATGTTTCAATTATTGGGAAACAAAATGAAAATGGGCTAAGAGTCAAAAGAGAGACAGAAAGGCCAGTAAGGTGGTAGATGCACACAGTACTAGTCATTGTGAGATATACAGGCAGCAGGAGTGTGTAGTGAAAATTTTGGTTTCTTTAAAAACTCAGTTATGTGGATATGTTTTTGTTTTAATTCCCAGTGTTGAGTAACACTGCTGAATCAGAGCAGGTGATTATGATTTGCCTTGTGCACTAGCAGGGGTGTGATTTTGCCAGCTGCAGATGTTTTACCGTTGGAATTCTGGGAGCTCTTCAGAGGGCATAAATGCCAGAAGGACTCCAAGGCAGCTGCTGCTCCTGGTTGCTTTTGTTGTGATTTGAGAAGAAGTTGGAGATATATGGACAATGGAGATTAGACTTGCCCCAAGAAACTCTACACCAGCAGGAAGTAGTCTATTTTGTTGGCTGAAAGAGGTCTAAGCCCCTTTCCCCTCTAACCTTTCTCTCCTTCTTAGTGTTGGGGGACTGGAAGGTATTAGGGTAGAAAAAGGGTTGGAAGTGAGGTAGAGATATATGAATCCAAATAAGGTAGTACCAAAAACTTGCACCAACAGAACTAAGCTGGAGGATAGCCTGAACTATATAAAGTTAATTCTAGGGGATCCTGGCTGTATAATAAGATATTGGCTCAAAAAGAAAACCAAAACAACATCAAAAAAGTGGGAAAAGTGAAAAAAATGTATGGATTTGAATGAAAATGAAAATTGAAAGAAAAGCATGGTAAAACTTGAGGCCAAGGACACAGATATGGTCAGAGGGGACTCAGTCTACGATCTTGATCTTCTACCCCAGAAAAATCAGGAAAGTGAGAACAAAGTTGAAATTAAGGAAAAAATTAGAAGCCAATGAAAGACAAACAAAACAAAACATGATTATATAAAGAAATCAGAGTATCGAAAATTCATTTTGGGGGGAAAAACAAAACTTTTAGGCAGACTGACCTAGAATAGACAAATCTCAATAGCGGGACTAACAAAGGTGATGTGTATTAAAATAAAAAGGGATTGTTTTTTATCAAGCTTAATCTGGTATATTCTACAACTCAGATAAAAGGACAAGTTTTCTGAAAGACAAAGTCCTAAGTTCATGTAAGACACACACACTCATGCACACACACAAAATTCCTATGTCTACTGCACTGATTTCAGAGTTATAAAACTTTTCAGCAAGAAAGCAACAATATACCTCACGTCTGGATGGCTGGATAATTGTCTTTGAAGATTAAAAAGAAATACAACACTAAAAAGATTTTTCTGGAAAATTAAAAACTAGGAACTCACATTCATACTATGAGACTGGTACCCATTAAGTATCAAAACCAGACAAAGGATTTAAAAACAAAACAAAACAACCCCGCCCCCCACATCTCTAGTGCTCATGAATGCTGTTGCAAAATTAACAAAATTTACCAAACAAACTACAAGCTGTATGAAAAGCTTTTTCTTGCAGGCGAAATGTACTTTATCCTAGGAATGCAAGATCAGTTTGACATCACCAAATCAATCACTATAATTCAACACATTATTTCAAAGAAACATATGGCCATCTTAATAGACACGTTTTGAAAAATGCCCAACAGCCACTTTCAATTAAAACCCTAGGAAATTAGGGATAGTGGGGAGCTTTCTTAATATGATAAAAAATATTTGCAAAAATATAGTGTTAATATCTTGATGATAAAGTAACTTCCCTCTGAAATTAAGAGCAAAATAGACATTTATCTGTTACAGCTAATCATTTTTGTGCAGGGACTCTAGCTAGGGCAGTAAAGTGATAAAGAGACAATAAAGGCATACAGATTAAAAAAAAGTAACAGTGTCCGTGTTAAAAAAAAACTAGGCTGTCTGTGGAGAAAAAGGAGCGAAGTATTAATAAAAGACTTTTAATGATACATTCAGAATACAACAGCCATATGCCAAATCAATTAGATTCCTTAATAGAAGCAATGAACATTTGGAAACCAACATAAAAATATCATTTCCAATAGTATCAAGAAACAAAATGACTGATTTCAATCTGATAAGATAACCTGAGCCACATGCAATGTTTCTAAGGAAATACCAGAAGACCTAAGCCAGCAGTTCCCACCTGTCCCAGTGTTGCGGCCCTTTAATACAGTTCCTCATGCTGTGCTGACCCCCAACCACAAAATTATTTCACTGCTACTTCATAACTCTAATTTTGCTACTGTTTAAATATTTGATATGTGACTCCCCCCCAAAGGGGTCGTGACCCACAGCCTTAGAACTGCTGATTTAAATAGAGAGAACATATTAATGCTAAGGTTACAACTCTTCCTGGGTTGATCTATAAATTCAATAAAACTTCCAGAAAGATCTTTTTCTGAGGAATTGTTCTATCACTTTTGAAATTGATATGGGAATGTTAAAGATTTATAATTTAAAAAAAAAGGAAAGGAAAAAAAAACTTCTGCAGAATAATAATGATGTTGGTGGACTCAGACAAGTTATTTTTGAAATTATGATATCACATTAATCTGGATTGGTTGTAGAAATGGTAAAAAAAAAAAAGACAAATTAATCAATGGAACAAAAATAAGAATTCAGAAATAGGTCTTATATGATCAATTGATTTTTTTTTTTATAAATTTGAAGCTATAACAAAACATATTTTTTTAAAAATGTGCTGGAGCCCTTTTCTTCTCTCTCTGCACGGGCTCCTTACTCTCCCCCCCCCCCTTTTCTCATGGCAACTTCCCTGATCTTGATCCTTGGGGCCAGGGAAGTCGCCTACCTGACAGCAGCTTCCAAATAAAACTGCCTTTAAAGAGAGAGAGAGAGAGAGAGAGAGAGAGAGTGGTGGTGGTGCTGGAACTTGAATTTTAATGGGCACAAGATCTGCCTATCACAGTACATACAAAATTAATTGTAAATGAATGTTATTATTATGATTGTTTTAGAAGAAAACATAGGGGATATTGTTGTGATTACTTTAGATGTTTTAAATGAAGATTTATTTTAAGTCGTATTTATGTGTATGTGTGTGAGTGTATGCTACATGCATGGCATGTCCTCTGTAGCCGGTGTCATAGATGGCTCAGAGCTGCTCAGTGTGGATTCTGGGAACTGAATATAGGTAATATGCAAGAATGGTTAAGAGTTCTTAACCACTGAGCCATCTGTTCAACCACATCTTTAGATTTAAAAAAAAAATCAGATATAATTACAATAGCATGATCCACAAAAGGAGAAAAACAAAAATAAAGATAAATCAGAGTCCCCGAAATCAAAACTTGTTTTTCAAAGACAGTCAGATGAATTATAACAAGCCACAAACTGAGGGGAATTTTCATAAATTATATATCTAACACAAGACTGACATCCAGTGCACTGAATATAAAGCCACTAAAACTTGATAAAAGAAAAGCAAACTAATTACAAAGAACTGAAGATTTGAGCAGAGATTTCTC
This sequence comes from Apodemus sylvaticus, assembly GCF_947179515.1. Lineage (NCBI taxonomy): Eukaryota > Metazoa > Chordata > Mammalia > Rodentia > Muridae > Apodemus > Apodemus sylvaticus. The sequence continues at coordinate 98,222,033 of NC_067476.1, read as the reverse complement.
CAAAGACAAATTGATGGCAAATGAGTATATAAAATTTTTAAATGCAGTATCAGAAAATGCAATTGATATCATGGTGAAGCTCATTCATTACATAAGTAATATAAGAAATGTAAGTAATTAGAAAGTCATGTCCAAAAGGCTAAGGAGAGCAAGTGACTGGGGAGAAAGCAAGCTCCCTCAGCAAACATTCTGCCACTGGGAATGGAGAAAGGTATATTCCTTAGAGGTAACAGATTAATCAATTCATAAAACATAAAATACACCCACTGTGTGTCCTAACCATTGTATCATTATAGGTATTTACTTTGAAGCAATGGAACCATATAAAAATTTTCCAATTGCTTACCATACTATGTTACTAATAGCAAGAACTAGATACTAAGTGTCTCCTCACAGCTTAGTGAAAACCAATAATCAGACAGATACAGCACTGAATGTGCTCTAGGAACTACTGGCAATTAAAGAACAGAAAAACACCTGAAAGAATTCCTGTGGATTTTTTTTTTTTTTTAAAGCCAGACAAGATGTTCTGTGATGGCACAAATCTTCAATTTCAGCACTCAGGAGGCAGAGGCAGGTCGATCTCTGTGAGGTCAGCCTGGTCTACAAAGTCAGAACAGCCAAGGTTACACAGAGAAACTCTTGTCAACAAAAACAAACAAAAACAAAGTAATAATAGCTCCATTAAAATATAAAACAAACCACAGAAACAGGTCAAAGAAAACTAAAACTAAATTAGAAGAAAAGGGGAAAAAAGGAAGAATAATAGAAACAAAAAGAATGCTGCTACCTAATGCAAACAAATCAATAGGAAGTGGTACGCGGACCCTATCATAGCAGTGAAATTAGTTATCCAAAAATATGGACAAAAAAAATACTTTCTTTCCTTCCATGTGATGAAAATACAAGGTGAAGTTTACATCCACTTTAGTCTGATCTTTGTGCCACTGGACTTAGCTACAGAAAGTGCTTTTGCACAGAAGGGTGTTTGGTGTATGGCTCTGATGTTACTGTGGGTGTCTCTTTCTTTCTTTCTTTCTTTCTTTCTTTCTTTCTTTCTTTCTTTCTTTCTTTCTTTCTTTCTTTCTTTCTTTCTTTCTTTCTTTCCTTCCTTCCTTCCTTCCTTCCTTCCTTCTTTCTTTTCCTTCCTTCCTTCTCTCTCTTTCTTTCTATTTTCTTCCTTCCTTCCTTCCTTCCTTCCTTCCTTCCTTCCTTCCTTCCTTCCTTCCTTCCTTCCTTCAAGATTTATTTATTTATTTTTATGTAAGTGAGCACACTGTCACTGTTTTCAGACACACCAAAAGAGGGCACTGGATCCCACTATTCATGTTGTGAGCCACCATGTGGTTGCTGGGAATTGAATTCAGGACCTCTGGAAGAGCAGTCAGTGCTCCCAACCACGGAGCTATCTCTGGAGTCTTGGGTGTCCCTTTATATTGAGACTCTGTCATCCTCCTCTCACCTGTCTGCATTGTTAGCTCAAATGGCATGTTTGCATTCTTTGATGGCCCCTCAATCCCTTCTTTGTTGATTTGGTTTGACATTGCATTTCTGAACCCTGCATGACAGAGATGAACTCCATTACATGGGGTCAGCAGGAAGAGCTAGTATTTCAACATTTCATTGTTCCCTAGATTTGTGGAACTGAGCAATGTCTGCCTCAAAACACTTGACCATGCTTAAAGATAGGAATCGGACACATAGGTGCCTAAGTAAGTAAAGAATTTCCTAACAGATATGTTTTCTTTCGTTTTAATCCTTTGTTTAAACTCTTCTCAGTCTTGCAACAACCTTGTCTTCTTTGCAGAACCCACATGAAAGGCTCAAGACATGTTTTTGCTCAGTTTTGCTTCTGAAGCCATCATTGCAAATCATTAATGATGGCACACTGTGCAAACTCCTTGCTGGGGAAAACTTTGTGATTTACATTCCAGCTGTAGCCAAAATGGTTTGGGTACCCTGAGAAAACATTCTCATGAAGGTACTAAGTACACAGAAAACACTTTCCTTGTCTTTATCAAATATTTTGAGGTTTCTGTAGCTAATAACAGTGTCCAGTATTTGTCGAACAATGGGATGTCAATACCTCACAAGGAACTCCACTATGAGAGATGGAAAGGCAAATTATTATATTTTACCTTCCCAAGGTCCTCTCCAGCACATTGGCTAATTATTAGTCGATCTGTCTCTCGTTCTGATGACTACTAGTTAGTGCACTGTGGCAACACTTTCTGAGGCTGCTGTAATTGAAGGTTTGAGAGCTTCTATTGCTGAGGCACAAACTCCAACTCACGACAGATGTGATCAGCCTTGCCTTTAACAAGACTGAAATAACTGGAAATCTGTGATTTGACTAATTGCAGGCTTCCTGAAAGTATCTTAATACAGGAAAAACTTGGGCCATCCTCTGGAACATACATTCCTTAAGTCTGACTGCCTGGTGGCTTGGTTTGAAATGCCTCCTCTCAGGTTATCACCAACCAGAGAAAGCAATCACTAGACCATTGAACAAATAACTGATCTTTAAAAAGACCTGAGAGGGAAGAAATGAACTCAGATCAATTTCTGTGCAGAAGGTATTAGCTTAGCATTGCCTGTAGGAGAGTAGACTCTCTGGAGCCAACTGTTCAAAAATCTGACAGATGGCACCTGGCTCTTAATCTCTGTAGAAGTACAACACTGTGATCAATGGCCTATTTCCTGCGGTGTTCATCCCCACATACCTTACTGCCAGTACACAAAAAAGCTTTGGGAGATGGAGATGTACACATTGCTTCCTTTGAAGAGGAATCCATGCTAGGCACATGAGCTTAGAAGAAGCTGTGGTCCTCTTCTGGCTGCATCCAGTTCACACAATGAGGATTCTAGGCCAAAGGAATCTGCCCTCTGTCTCCCAACCTCTTCTAGGCAGTGTTCTTTGTTGTAAAGACATCAAAATGTGCTTATTTGGGAGCCAAAATACCACTCCCAGGGCCCAGCGCTGGAGTGCACACTTCTCTGTCGGAGGGCAAGGGTTTGTGGAGATTTGCATGGGGCTGTACAGGTTGGGTTATGACCAACACCTTTCCAGGGGAAGTGAGAAGAAGACAGGGTTGTGGGTCTGCCTGTACCTACATTCCTACAAACAGCCTGGAGAAGAAAGAGCATGGGATTTTTACCACAAATCTCAACTTGAAAATCTTCATGCACAATAGAGTATTTTCTTGCATTTCTACGAAACTGCCAATTGTTCTCTACTACAGGGTTTCAAGGCGGTCCATTTCAATTTTCAAACCAGAGATGTCTGAAACTGAGAAAGGACAGGAAAGTCATCAATGTAAAGCTGGGCGGATAAAACCACATCTACAATTTCAGCACTCAAAAAGGTGAGGCAGGAGGATTACCATGAGCTCAAAGCCAGCCTTAGCTACAGAGTAAGATCCTGTTTCAACAAAACAACATAAGACAAATGAAACAAACAACCATAAATATTTATCTGAGCTTTACAAAATGCATTTGCTATGTGGTTAGTCTTCACTGCCCACTTTAAAAATCATATAAAAAGTTTTAATACTTCTCTAAACTGGGGCTGTAAAAGCTTATATATCTATAAAGTCTATAAAAGTGCTTAGAAAATTGAGATATTTCCCAATGTCCTGAGGATGGCACTCTCGAGAAAAAGAATTGGACCAATTATAGTTTAATGTCACCATGTCTTATACAGTCCTTAAGAGTTGATTTCAATTACAGTTGCATGTTTAAGTATGAGTATACCCATCGCACAGTCATGCAGTGAATAACTATCCACTGATTGCCTACTGTGTGACAGGCCTTCTGCCAATTTCTGAGCATTTAAAGATAGATAAAACGACTAGATGGCATTAACTCGAAGGAGGTGACAAGCAAACACCAATTATAACGCTTGATAACTGCTATGGGATCATCAGCAGAATGTAAGCAGGAGTGGCTTTGTGAAAGCAATAAGGTTTTCTAAGGAGATGTCAGCCAACCTGAGTGCTGAAGTTAGCTAAAGAGTCTATATGTTAAAGAAGGTGATTCAAACTGTCTGAGGGCCTTTAAATTTCAGCAGAAAGTGATGCACAAGAAAAACACAGACGCGGATTTAGATCTGTTGACTGCTAGCACATATGAAAGTGCTTTGCAGGTATTGGATAACTGATTTTTAAAATAAAAGAATAAGAAAAGTATTATTATCAATTCCATAGATGGGCAAGCTGTTCCCATGCAGGAGACCAGCGCAACCTAGATTCAATCCCTTGATTGTATGTATTCCAAGGATAACTATATTGAAAGATTAAATTCAAGCACGTAGAACCTTATCATTTCCAGCCAGCTGGCTTTCATGGTCTTTGCAAAGCTTGCCTATAAAGTGTACTTTTAAAATAGACACTCCTGGTGACAGTGTGCTTGATGATACCAAGAACAGCCGAAGGCCTGAGCCTGTATGTGAGTGCCAGGTTCTTCCTGATCAGCAGTTGTTGGACAATGATCATCATAGCATGCTTGCCCCTCTTTGTCAAGCTTTTTTTTTTTTTTTTTTTAATTCTCCTATTACTCTGATGGGCAGTATGTTGTTAGAATCAAGCACAAAATCTGGCATTCAACTGTAGAACTGCCTTGCTCTTCTATCTGCCATCAGCATGTTAAAGTAGACTTAACCATGTGAGCCACAGTGTCAAGAACTCCCTTCGTGACTACAGGAAGAGGAAGCGAGGGCCTCTCAGTATTGGTCTCATAAAGAAATGTCTTCTGGCAGTACTCTACAGTTTGTGGTTAGATTATGGAATGAACACTGCTTCTCAGAGGCTATTTGACTTGATAGAGGCAGAGATGGAAGCAGGTTGAGGGATTACTCAAGGCTCATATCGAAATGGGGGTTGGAAAAGCAGCACATGTTCTTCCAACAGTATATGTTGTTTTGGAAAAGTGACTGCATTGAGAAATTTAAATCTTTTAAAGATGAATTAAGGCAAGACAAATTGCTAAAGTTTTATACCAAAGCAATAAAAGGGAATGTGCTTTTCAAGAGTTTTCTAGGGCAAATTTTCACCATTTTCTATTCATTCACTCACCCACCCACTCACCCACTCACCCACCCACTCACCCACTTGCTCATTCATGTGGGGCTAAAGCCCCGCTCGGAGACAGAGTTGACTGAGGATCTTTACATCTGAGATTGGGTGATCAAGGATGTGCTTCCAAGGATGGGAAATGAGCTGAGCTTTGAATGTTACATGAAGAAGTTAAGTGGAAATCCCAGCAAAGGAAACATTTCCAACTATAAACAAGGATTCAAGGAAATGTAAGCGATAAGGATTGTACAACTAAGATGGGTTATTGAGATAGAGAAGTATGTATCTACAACTGGGCTGGGGGCGGGGAGATCCTGCAGAAGTAAGTCCCTGAGTAGTAGAGTGAGTGGAGCTGGGATTTTATTTCAGATGTGACAGCAATGGCACTGAAATGCTTTGAGTTGGGGGGGGGGTGCAGGTTCACATTTTCCAAGACTGGGATACAAAAAGCTGCCCAGAGGGCTATAAGATTGGGCCTGAGGAAATCAGTTTTGAAAGCCAAAGTAATTGCCCAAGAGATGCTAATGGGTGCCAAGTCAACAAACAGTAGGTGAAACGGTAGGTAATGAATACCCAGTCTGAGACACAGTAAAAACAGAACTAATAGATCTGTGGTAAAACTTAGATTTCTGAACTAAGCACACATTGTGGCACCATTAGTTAAACTGAGGAAGGATGGAAGAATAACAAGATCAAAGGAAAAAATTAGCTTTATGAACGTTAAATCTGAGCTTTTTACGATACCATGAAGGACAGGCAGAAATTCATCTCAGTCAGTGTTAGATCTGGGAGCAAACATTAGCAGAAACCAAAACAGAGGTATCATACCACAGGACCCAATAAAATATCTGCTTGTCTACCCATCAGTGGATGTAGATAAAAGAGGCCTGGGCCCTCTAGCCAGAGGCCAGGTAGAAGAAGAACCAGTGGAAAAGACCAAGGAAGCTGCTGGCATGGAGGGAGAAACACAAAAAAGAAAAGATATCATGGAAGACAAGAAAAACAAAACAAACAAAACCCCAAAGGTTTTAATAAAGATGGAGTGAATGACCAACTCTCAAAACTGTTGAAGGCTGAATAAAAAAAAATGTATGAAGAAAGAAAGTTCTTATGAAAATGTCAACCCAAAACTAGGTGTTCAGCAATTACTGGTATGGAAAAAAATGAGGTTATAAAAAATTGTCTTAAAATATGACTTGAATGCTCTTACACGAAAATCTGTTACCCTGAAAGCAGTGCAGTCAATTAGATTCATCTGGGTTTTCTCTTCAATTACAGCCCCGCCCCCCAACCCCACCTAGGTTGAGTCCAAATGTAAGTCTCTTTGAAAGGCTACTTTTGAGAGAATGTCTACTATTGCTGAGAACTTTATCACCTGTTCTGTGTGCCATGGTCACAGAATAAAAAAAAAAAAAAATGGATCCCGCACATTCACAGATGGCTAACGTTACCTTGGGTGAAAATGCCAGGCCACTGGCAAATCTGTTCTGACTGCCAGCCACATTCTTATCGCCCACCATTTGTATTGTGATGTCTCAATGCTCCATGCTTCACTTTGGCACTGTTTGCATTTCCTTGGTTCCTTGCAGACATTTGGTAGCATTGATGACAACCTGTATGGTATATGCTCCCCGAATGATCTGGAATATTTAAAACTAAGGCTAGCTAACATTTCCTATCATACAACATTTAGCTAATGCAAATTTAAAGAATATGTTTAGGTATGTATATAATGATACTCTATGTAAAATACTAAAATGAAAAAATGCAACAACATATATATATAATGTATATATTTTATATATATGAAACACAAAAGGAGCTGAGCATGGGTGGTATGTACCATTAAATCTCAGAACTCTGGAGGCAGAGTCAAGTGGATCTCTGTGAGTTTGAGACCTACATGATGAGTTCTATGCCCGGTCATGGTCTCACACACACACACACACACACACACACACACATGCACATACACATATTAAACAAAACAAAATAAAACAAAAACCAAACAAAATCCAACTCAGCTGGAAAGAAACAGCATTAAATTACTGCCCCTCATTCTCCTTCAGCCAGGTCTGTAATCTACAGGTTTCCCACAGAGGTGACCAGATCATTTGATGTGCCTCTGATTGATGTGTGTGTGAGGTGCACAGTAGGTGCTCAGTAGTTGAGTTGTTTCAGGATGAAGATGTGATTTTGGCATTTTAAATTGAGCTTTCTTATTTCAAATTGAACTTCTATTTGTTCTTCAGAAAAGATGTGACCAGTACCAAAAAGGGGAACACAGTCTTAATGTGCAGTGATTTACATGATCAATTGTTTTTAACCCTTTAGTAACCTAAACATAGGCGGTTTGATTTTTCTGTCATTGCTTTCCCTATATGCTCAAAAATGATGCTTTCTTTACTATTTCAAACTCATCAGAAAATCGCTAAAAATCTAAAATTCAATTTGCCACATTACTGCTAATTTGAATAATGGCTGAATAAAACACAGGAAACGCTGAAGCAGCATTGATTTCTAAAACATTTTGCACTTTCCTCCTCCATCCCTGTAAAGTAAAGCTCGGATGCTACGCACAATTACACAAGAAAATCAAGAAGGGCATTACATTCAGCATTTTGTCACGATCACTGTTACCATGGCAAAGAGTAGGCGTAGTTTAGCACAGCTGCCACGGGCGAGATCTGCTGGCCTTTTGTAAAGCTGAGTAACAATATAATGCCAAATTCGATGGCCTCCCACCCACAGCCCACACTGCTGCCTGCAGATGCTACCATCTCGCTCCTTAATGATCTGGGCATGTGTCATCTTATTACTATATTCCTACTGTTGACCAATGGCAGAAGAGCACAGCTCATCTAGAAAGGCTGCCCCCCCAACCCATTTCTTGTTTTCCTGGAGGAAAACACCTAGTGTGAGAACAGGAATGCAACCATAAAACAATCAAAGAAAATTACAATCATAAAAAAAAATCAGAGATTCAACAGTTGCATTGCAGATGACAGGACACTGTTAGAGATGGACAGGATAGGGGAGGCGGGAATAAATGCAGGCTTGTGATAACTAGCAGGGTGACATACTGTTTTCTTTCTTTGAGTATCAGTTTAGTTATCTATACAATGGGGACAAAAGTAACTTGCTTGGCTGGGGAGATGCCTTGGTTGATAAACTGTCGATACACAAGTATAAGGACTGGAAGCTCAGTCCCCAGCACCAGGCTCAAGGCCAGGCAGGAGTGAGTGTTGCCTGGATCTTAGCAATCGGAAGGTAGAGATGAGATTTCCCCAGGACAAGCTACAAGCAGAGATTTCTAGTTTCAGTGAGACCTTCCTCAATAAATAAAGTGGGAAAGTGGTGGGTTATTGTGGAAGACCAATCTAAAGTCAACATTGAGCCATACCTACGCTAACACATATGTATATACACCTGCACACAGTCCCACAAACCCATGTCCTATAAACATGCATGCACACATACACACCCTCCACCAGACCCACATCTCCCGCCACACAAACACATGTAACCTCTTTGCCAGAATTAACTGAAATAACTCAGGTGCAGGCACATGGCAGGTATTTGGGACATCTGCCCCAATCTGAACTGCTTTAATTGTGGAGGCTTCCATCTCGTCAGGATGATTGTAGAAATCTGTACATAAGCTGTTTGGTCCTGTTGTAATGTAAATCATTTTCATTTTTCATGTGGTTTGGATACTATCTTCAGGTAACTGGGAATAAATTAATTTTTATGGTCTAAAAGGAAGCATAAATTCCACATGAAAAGGATAAAATCCAGTGTCTACATCATATTATGCACCACAGCTTGTTATCCGTATTCTAAGTGACACTAATGTAGTCCTTGTAAAGCAGGAAATAGGCTATACTTGTGTTGACCTTAAGTACAGATTTTTTTTAAGTTTTAAAAAATGAAGCAACATCATGAAAGCAGAGAAGTTTAAATTATCTGGAATGAATACATTAATCAGAGTCTGTATTTACTAGGGGGGAAAAGGCTCCTAGCATTTTTACCAGCTAAACAAAATATTTTTTTTCTAATGAGACTTCAGCTGAGTATCGTTTATCTTACGAGAAAAATAATGGGACCTTACCTATTCCAGTAGCTCCAGAATTGGCCATGCAGGTAGGCGTGGTGGCTACATTCATCACCAAATGAGGCTTTGCTTTCAATCCAGTGAATTATGTGCCCTTCCACAGCTAAGGGACAAAGCATTACTAATACATGGTGAAGGAGAGGGAAGATTGAAAATCCTCAACTAAGCACTGGCCTCTCTATGTTTCACATTAACGAGCAAGGGTTTAGCCTCTGCCACTCACTATGGGCACAATTTATAAAGCAACACGTTTGTGGGAGTTCATCGCCAGGCACGCTGGGGCCACAGTCTCATCTTGTTCTCCTCACCCCATTCCTCAAAACCCCCTTTCTTAGTGCTCATGATGCTCTTCTGCAGCTCCCTTGCCAAGTGACACGTCAGGACCAAAAGTGTGCCTGGCTGTCTGGCAAAGCTGTGTTTTTAAAATTCGAAATGTAGAGAAGCGAATTGAGAATGGGAACTTAAAAATGCCTTCGGAAGAGCATGCTCCTTCCCCAAGTGTATGGCAAAGTTCTGAGGCACAGGCTTCTGAACCAACTGTGAGCAATTTAAGGTCATCTTTTCCAGTGAGTTTACCCATTTCAACACAGTATTGTAAAGATAATCTACTCTGAAAACACTTGCTAATAATAACATGCAAAAAAAAAACCAAACCACCAATCCCCTTCATACAGAGATGCATATCCAAGCTCAAGGACTTACCAACTGGCACCTGTAAAATGAAGTCTGGGGTTTTGTCATAGCCCTTTGCACGGAGCTGATCCTCATCTGCAGGGAGAACAAACACTATCATTTATCGAGGCACTCCATTAAAAAGACAGCAATATAATTGCTTTTCTTTCTTAAATATGTGTAAAAATTACTAATGCAGCCATACGTGTCTTTCTGATGTGTGCAATGCCATGTCAGAATAAATGAATTTTCTTCCCAAACCTGAATCAGAGATACAAGAATGCTTCTTTGTCCTTTTTGCATTTTTATGTCTTTATTATAAACATCATTAATCCAAGCTGTCAAGAGCTACCTTTTTTGGGGTAATTGAAAATTCTCAAAATAAATATACTTACTGATGGAAAGTAAAGAAACCCGCTGCAATGGAGGTCTCCACTGCCACTAGTCAATATTGACAGTTTACAGTGAGGCAGAAGCAAGGTAGCCTTTGAAACCAGGAGAGAAATGCTTCTGTTAAAGCAATCAAGAAACTCTGGTTTAAATTAATAAAAGGAAAGGCGGGGAGAGTGAGATCTCCGCAGTTGGCTGTCTTGTTTAATCCCTTAGGTATATAACTGCTTCCCTGATTGAGAGTTTGATGGCCTGACGTCTGTACAGTTGAAAAGCAAACGGGCTTGAAGAGGTTTTCCCTGTATTTTCAATTTCTTCTGTAAATATCAATGATCCTGTTGGAAGGGAAGAAGGCAGGCAAACGGAGACCCTGATAAAGTTGGAAAAACTAGCAAGGTGCTTGGGGGAGGGGGCATCCTCCTAACGTTTTCTAAATGCTGTCCTTGACTTCCAATGGCACTACGATGTGATTTCTGAAACAGAGAGCTCTCCATTAGATTTTGGAGTGACCTGGTCATTCAATTCCAGGCATGGCTTTCTGTCTTCACCCAACCTCAACTAATGGCCCAACCAAGTAACAAGGAAGGCCGAGTGGTCTCTTAACACCTACTGGGCTGTTGACATTGTCATGCATCCCACTGGCCTTCCTGCATCAACTTTGATTAAAATTAATGGCCCATTCCCAGTGTTGGGTAGCTTATTTCCAATCCATTTGTCAGCCCAAGACAGTGGTTTCCCGGCCAGCTTTGAGAAGCTCTGTTTTAGAGCATTCTTGTGTACATCCTGAAAGGTCAGCATTTTAAACATAAATAAGCTTTTAATGAGAAGACACACATTAAAGTAGACATCTAAGTGGAATGCTGTTAGAAGTTGGTATTTTCACTCAGATTTAGAAGGCTTGATGTTAACATTCAGAACAGTTCTCCTTTGGGGGTGGGGGGAGGGAGAAACTAAACCAAGCTGTTGAAATAATAAAATACTAATCAAAATAAGGTTAATTTTATTTTATTTTTTTTTTTTAAATAAGGTTAATTTTAAAACAAAAGAATTTTGAAATTGAGCTGCAAAATTGACCAGAAAATTTGTACCATTTAACTGTATTCTAACCCAGAGAACTTTAAAGGAAGAGGTATTTATTAAAATCAACCCTAGTGATTTGAGTGATGGTTTAGACACATGATGTATAGTTTTAAAAGCTAGTTGACATTTAAAAAAAGATAGATAATATTTCATTAAAACTATCTTAGCTTCATCAGCCTATGTAGATGTTAAAACAATGATATGCTTCTGACAACAGCTCAGAACAAAACTTCAAAGGTCACCAAGCAATCCGCAAGCACAGTGAGACCCCCTTACAAGCTGAAGCACACTACACATTGAATGCTGCAAAATCAGCCACGCGACCGCAACTCGATAGCTTCTCTAATGTGAAAATTTAAAATCTCAAACCCCACACCTAGCCACTAGATGAAGGGTAGGGCATGCTCTCATCTTTTTGTAGAGAATTCCAAAGTACCAGGGGACAAAGTCTCAGTCAATAAGTCTGTCTGCCTTCCCTTCCTCTCTTCAAGTCCTTCCATGCTCTCGGTATCTATGAAGTTGATCCTATAGTAACTGTGCCCAGCATAGCATCTTGATATCTGAGTCTTTTCCAGTGTTTCTTATAATAAGAGGTTATTAAAGACATCTGAAATGCCCTTTCTTTTACTTACAAAACAGTCACTGCCATAACACCTCCATTTCATGCCCCCATGTAGGGGTCCCCCAACCTGCTTATTTTTCCCTAGAAAGGGAGGGAACACTTGGTGGTGTTCAGTAGACAATAGTGTCAGTGTGGGCAGGAGCACTTGTGAGTGGGCAGCTCACAGGCCGGGCCTCACGGGCCGGGCCTCACGGGCCGGGCCTCACGGGCCAGCCTGTCTGCTGACCCAGCTCCCTGCCTTCACACTATGCTTCTTTCTTGGTCCTTGGATTTCTTTTTTATTTTTCCTTTTCTTTTCTTGTATATTTTCTTTATTTACATTTCAAATTATTCCCTCTCCTGGTTTCTCCTCAGGAATCCTCCTATCCCATCCCCCTCCCCTGTTTCTATGAGGGTGTCCCCCCCCCACTCCCACCTCCCCTTCGGGTATAGACTTAAAATTGGTTGGCATGCTCCACTTGCAGGAGTCTGAAGCTATGCGCTTTGTTCTGCCCTCAGTTCTTTCTACCTACTATGTGCTGGCTCCTTTGCAGTGACAGGCTTGGACACATGGATTCTGTTGTTCTGAGGACCCAACTCTGGTGTCCCTCTCACCACCAGCATACTCTCCACATGTACTCGATGCCCAGAAAAATGCAAGTTAATTAAACGTGCATTTTAAATACTATTTATGGTTTCTGTAAAACCTACATAGTTAGGTGATCTCTTTGTTTTTAAATTTATTTAACTCCTGAGGCATAAAGAAAGCAGAGGCAGCAATGTTGGGCCAACGTTTGAGGTTTCTTTGAAAGTCCTGTGGTTCTTCCAAATGTCTGAACCTCAACTCACTGCAGTTGTAAAGGACACATGTGACCCTTTCTTTAATAATTTTTCTTTCATCACTAGTGTTTTAAGTAACACCTTCCTTATCTGGTCTTTAGATTTGGGCAGAATCCCTCTAGAAACCCATTATGTACAGGGGACTGTACTATTATTTGGTAGCCATGATCACATTCCTACTTCTTATCTGACTATTGATCTGTAAAGATTTTCCCCTCCAGTATAGACAGGTGTGTATGCAATCTATGTTTTTCCCCAAGAACCTTGGATTTCATACAAATTCTTATACTCTACACATTTGAATAGTTGGAACAGTCTTTAAAAGTAGTTTTTAAAATCTCTTTCTGCTCTGGACACAGTTGAATTTTGAGATGTAAGGACAGGCAGACTACTTCAGTTAACTAGTTACTTCAGATTCTTGATTCTCCCTAGCAACTAGATGTCTGGAATACATACTCTCTCTTCAAAAAAAATGAGGAAAGAAAAGAAATATTAGTTAAGAGAAGAGAAAACCGTGAGGGCAACAATCTGAAATAGCGCTTTTAGTACACTTGCCCCAAGAGTTCTACTGACCTTAGTCAGTGAACACAGCAGACTGGAAGACTTTTCTGGCTCAAGGTGGGTATAAAAATCTATACATTTCACAGCTCCTAAATTCACTAATCTCATGGTCTAAGGTTTCATCATTAAAATAAATACAAGAATATTGTCACTTACAAGCACACGTTAGCCTTCACATCCACCAAATGAAGAATTATAGATAACAGGTACCTCACAAAACTGTATGTCTGTCCTAGTAGAGATGACTACACGTACATTCTAACTAATACATCCTAAAAGAAGCCCAGAGATGTTAAGGTGTCCTTCAAGACTTGGACTTCTTAAATAGATGACAGTAGATGAGAGCCCACGGCAACCCAGTCCCACTATGTCCTCACAGACTCTGCATTACTCTATAATTCTTAATTATGGAAATAAGTTAGAACATGTGTAATACGTATGAAGAGAGAGGGATTCTCCTCTCCCTTCTGTGTGATCGGTGGGTGGCCACGTGTCAGATACCATTCAGAGGAATTCCAGCTTCAGAAGTCTGCCTGTCTTTACATCTCAAAATTCAGCTGTGTCTATAGCAGAAAGAGAGTTTAAAAACTACTTTTAAAGACTGTTCCAACTATTCAAAACAACACAGGTCTCTGTTTATTTTTACATCATCAGGCCTGTTCGTAGGTGATATTTTAAAAGGGGGATCACGGATGCGTAAAGAACATCGTGAGCATTTAATTTCAATGGCCTTTGAATTATCTCCTTGGAATACCCAAAATATCCAAAGCAATTAGCTACTAATTACACAATTCCTTTGTTTAAAATAAAGGGCTGAGTTTTAGTCAGAGAATAAGACACATCTGAAACTAGTTAAGATATCATATTTAAGACTATTTAGAAAATGTTTTCCTTATACTGTTTTATTCCAATCTTTAAATTTAAGATATACATAATTTCCAAAGAAATTGTACAAAATTCCAGTGTACAACTCCTGAGAATGAGAAGCGACACTCTGAAGTGACCCATGATTTCTTTCATGGATAGAGACTACTATATAAAATAAACAAATGATTAAAAGATACTCACTTAAAACACTGCACATCATTTCTAAATTCAGAGAGGGCCCAAAGCAAATACATCAACGCAATATAAAACTATAGTTCATCTCTTCTATGCTAGTATGCATGTGGCTACTTCACATGTTCTGAAACATTTTTTAATTCAGTGCTTAGAGCTGCAACCCTTCTTCTTTGTATGTTTCCTAAGAAGTCCCACAGAATTTTCTTCTGAAGGCATCAGTAGGGCTTCAGTAACAGCTGCTATTAGGATATACAAACAGGTGTGAGGGCGCGCGGAGCACAAAGACTGAATGGCAATAGCAAGACAGCCTCACACAGAAATGAAATCTTTACCGAAGCCCACATTTCATCACAACCATTCATTTCAACCTCTTCCCCAAAGCCTCTTATCAAAGCCACTAATAAGGACTGCGAATGACTGCTCTGACCTGATTCTGTGCTTATGTCTTTAGGGGACAACATTAGGGGAAACTGAAGATAGGAAACAAATAGGAGGTCCAGAAGCTGGAGCAGTAGGAAGAGCAGCTAGGTAGGCCATCCTGGCTGTGTTGTGCAGAGGGAGACACAAGTATCAACAACAAAGCAAATCACTAGAATTTTTTTTTTTTTTTTTTTTTTTGGCTTTGTGTTTCAAAGGAACAGACAAATCAGCATGGCAGATGTCTTAGTCTCAACCATAGCAACTCTTATAAAGAAAACCATTTAAGTGGGGCTGGTTTACAGTTCAGAGGTTTAGTCCATTATCGTCATGGTGGGAAGCATGGCACCAAGTGGGCAGACACGGTGCTGGAGAAGCTGAGAGCTCTACATCCAGATCAACAGGCAGCACAAGAAGACAGACACACTGGCCTGGCTTGAGCATCTTAGACTTCAAAGCCCTAACCCCAGTGACATACTTCCTCCAAAAAAGGCCACACTTCCTAAAGTACCACTCCTTATGGACCAAGCTTTCAAACACACAAGGCTATGGGGGCCATTCCTACTCAAACCACCACAGTAGACAAATGAGTCATACCCTCACAGGATACTGGGAGGGTACTAGGTTGTAATGCAAAGACAGTTTCTCCTTCAAAAACATACAGCCTATGCCAACCTCAAAATTCTGATGAGTGGTTGAATGTTAGTCTATCTCTCCCTGCTCTTTCTCCCTGAATTGGTATCCATATTAAAGTTACAAGACATAATTAAGAACCCTTATTGAAACAAATATATCCCTACATATGCAAATCTGTGAATATAGACAGTCCACAGAGTCAATCCAGTAGTAATAGTAAATGATTTGACTCCAGGTAAGCTCTGATTATGTGACTAAGTGGTTGATTCCTTATGAAAAAGTATCTAACTATCTCTGCTCCCTACAGCCTGCATAATCACAGTTTATTTCTAGTCTCTTATCACTGCTATCATCTGCATGTAAGCCACCTAAGCACTCTCTTCCTCACCTGCTCCTGCTGCCTGCTAGTCACCTGAAGTCATAATCCCGTTTGTCACACTAAGATCACTGCCCTAACACAGCACACTTGTGACAAGGTAGGGGAGGAAACAGCAGGAACAGATGAACTCTTAGAAACAAAGATCCTAATTTCTTTGGGCAAGGGACATCCTTAACTAAGCCTATTTAGCTTTACACATTAGACCCTCCTGGAGTCCCAGAGAGTAATACACAGATGCTCAAAATCCTTCTGTGTAAAATATGCTGGTTTGTCTAAACATGGGGGGAAGGAGTGAGGCAGGGCTAAAGTAAGTGCCTCTCAGGTGTCACTCAAAGTAATTGTTAGTGTCTACTAACAGGGTAACATTTGCTGGAGAGTAGAAAATATCTCCAGAGCTATCCTTATTAAGCCAAACTTAACAAGAGTTTGCACCCAACAGTGGCTGTTCGAGGCACTAATGAAAGTCCCCTTGACCTGGAGACATGCCAGCCTGCGCTGATGAGTGGTTTCTCTTCTGTCTCCGGGAGGAGTTCTTTTGTATTTTTCCTAGAGGTGCAAATGGTCTTACTCTCCCATTGCTGTCACCATTTCTTCACTAGACTCCAATGCTCTCAGCCTAAAGGTCTTAAAAGTTTAACTAAAAGCTAGCCAACACCTCCCCTCAAAATAAAGAAAAGACGGAGAGAGAAGATACAGCACTGCCAAGCATGGTCTCAAGACTCACTCGGCGGCACTGGGAGGAGCACAAAGCTTCCTAGTCAATGTTAGGTAGTGTGCTCTGGGCACTTCAGCTTAGATTGGGTGAGGTTCCTGATACATTGAGACTTTAAATGCCAACTGCTCAGATTCTGAGTGAACTGTGGAAAGAACTGCTGATAGGCACTGAGATCTATAGTAGGATTTCCTGCAAGTTTTCACACCTGAGGTAACTTTTAAAAAGTGTTTTTACAAATCTTTTAGTGTTTTTCCATCGTAATCACTTAAAACTAGTGAGCTCCCTGGCAAGAGAGTTGAAGCAGCCTTCCTGGAAGTCCGAGAGGGATTCCGTGAAAGCGAGCTGAGGACCATTCAAGATCCTGTCTGACACAGCTTCAGTAAGAACAAGTTAGGAGGCAGCAGAGTTTTCTGAACCTCTAAAATTCAGCTAGCAGGTTTTAGTATAAAAATAGTATATGAATGCTCCTGTTGGCTTTTAGTACATAATAGAACCGAGACAGACAGACAGACAGACAGACGGATGGACAGAGGGAGGGAGGAAGAGAGAGGGAGGGAGGGAGGGAGGGAGGGAGGAGAGAGAGAGAGAGAGAGAGAGAGAGAGAGAGAGAGAGAGAGAGACCAAGCTTTATCTCTGGCTCCTACACAGAGCTTTTCTTTTCTATTGGCGAGAGGTAGAGGTCAAAGAAAATACAATGGATGGAAATTCTACAAGGGAAGAAAATACTTAGAGGGAAGTAAGTCATGAGATCTAAAGTATAAAGAATTAATAGTCAAATAATAAGCAATAAGAAAGGCTGTTTTGTAAAACTAGTGTAGATTAGAAGTAGAGAGGGGAGGAGAGAGAGAAACAGACAGACAGACATAGGAAGAAAAAGATTATTATTAAGAGATAAATTATTAAATTATCTATTAAAGAATAAGGCAAACATTTACAATGTCTGTAACAACATTCAAGGAACAGACACATAAGCAAGAAAAAAATATGGTTGAATTAGCAATCTGTTTATATACTGATATTTTCCCACACTGCTTTTAAAATGATCATCTATTTGAATTTGCCTGGCACAATACTTTGCAGCTAATTAATCACTGAGGAATTATTTATAAGGTAAAAGAACAATGATTCCACACAATATTTCATACAAGACTTAGATTTCCATGTTTTAACCATAAATAAACATGTTAGGCTGCTGCTACATTGGAACACTTAGAATACATAGAATAAACTAGCATGTGTTTGTATTCTGATGAGAAAATACTCAAAACAGAACTGAATCATTGTAAGGATTTGTCTAAGCTTACCACTAGTCATTTTTTAAAAATATTAGTTAGGTATCTTCTTAGGGTATTGTCTGGTATCTATTTCCTCTGAACTGACACGATCCATCTTCCAAGGAAAGAGACAGTCTCCCAAGACTCAGAAAGCTAGAGAAAATTTTAAGAAAACTTGAAAAGTTCAGCAAGTTGCAAGATCCACAAAACCACTCCCACAGCTTATATAAACAGTGGAAACCCGCCTGGGAGAGGAGGAGCCTTCCTTCAGCAGTACTGACTGTATGTTTTATAGGGAGCTCCAGCACAAAACTTCCTCAGTTACAGTAGGGCGGACTTCTCTTAGTCACACAAGCCTGTAAATAACTCCAATCCACTCACTAGTTCACTGGTTCAAGCATGAGTTGTGTGGAACCCTTTCTTTGGTGTTTCACTGATGACCTATCTTGTGTGATCAATGTTTGTTCAAGTCACACCAAGAAAGTCATACTACAGAACTGGCACTCAAACAGGGACTACCCGAATTTATGGTGAATTGGGCATGGCTGAGAGCAGTTACACAGTCTCTGTAGTGGGGAATCCTACAGTGTCTGTTCTCTATTTTGAATGGCGTGACACTGTTTAATGAAGAGGGAGTATGGGAATGCTCCCCAAATGGCTAGTGAACTTAACAATACATTGCAATTTCTGAAAGTAGCACAGATGTTGCCTGGCCTTTGCTTTGGGCTGTAAAAGATACAACTGAGTCTGAGCTGTTTACCTAGAAAGAACCTGCTCGCAGAAGAGAGGAATTTCAATGGGAAAAGACACAAGTAAAAAAAAAATGGAAGGTGGGAAGGATATATTGTAGCTGGCGGGATACAAGGAAAAATGTAAAAAGAGCAGAGACTTGGTTTAGGCCAACAAGAATTCCAGTGACAGATAATTTGTTCACATTTCCTTCAAGAAAATTCACACAACCAATACATTTCCATCAAATAATTCACTGAATTGCCCAGAGCAGAATGAAGTATGTGGGACCCACCAAATTCAATATTTAAGTATTTCTGTACATTCATGCAATTGGAAACAGTTATTTGACCATATTGGTATTTGTGACTTGAAGTGATTCTAGTCAAGCACACTCAGTTCCAGTTATCTAAGGTTCGAGACTTAAGTTTAGGTTACATCTAAACAGTCTGTGATCTTCTTTCCCATTGGAGTTTGCTAGTCCTCAGGGAGGAAACACACAGAAGTTAAGCTAGACAAAGAGGTGTCTAGACCTGAGGTGGGTGTGACTGTCCACAGGCAGACGGTGCTGAAGAACTGCACCAGTGAGCTCAGGGAAGACAAGTACAATCCAGATGACCTGCATCTGGATAACGGGTGGATCATGCGAGTCATAACATTATCAGAATGCTACTGTTCTAAAACATGATAGAGTTCCTCATGGGCACCCACTGTAACTAGCTCTGAGCTGATACCCATTTTACTTAGCATTATGTGTTTTTAAAAGGAAACTTATTCACACACTACATTATTTCGAAAGGCTCTACAATTTATGTGCCCCTTTCATATAAAAACACTTGGCTGTATCTACAGTCCAAACTTAGCAACTGGAGACCACATTCCTAGTTTATCAACTTTCTTGAACTTTGATTGGTGAAGATCTATGATCATTCTCAGCTTGCAGCTCAGCCTACTCCTCGCTCCTCTGGGTTATGAACTAAACGACTGGGAAGCATGAACGCTTTAGCTTAGGTTTTATGGATTTAACTTTCCTTTTCCAGTGACCGGTCCATTTTACAATAAAATTAAGTAATGAAATATGTTTTCCCTTTTAGTCACTCAAATGATACTATAAAGTTTCTTCCACAGCTGCATGAACCTGGTCACTAGTACGATTGCTGTTGATCTTTTGTTGCTTGCCACAGATACAACAGAGGAGAAATATGAATGCTTCGTTGGATGCTCTGTGGTTACCAGGGCCCATTATTATATGGATGTTGTTCCAGGCTTTATTTCTGACAATGAAGAGATGAAAGAAATAACACGGAGCAGTAAAATTCTCTACTGGGTCACATATGAATGCAGACATAGGGGGATTTTGAAAAATCATACTAAACCTATGATGCGATTAATACTTGGCATGAAAGCAATAAAAGCTTAATATTTTGCTTTTCAATAACAGGACTTTCCAGTATGCGGACATGAACATACCTAACATGAATTTTTCTAAGTATTCTCTTTAATATATAAACCATTTTATAGACAATATTTCTTTGTTTCTTTCTCTCATAAGGCTTAGATTATAGTTAATATCTCATGACACCAAAAGTAATACTGGAACAGATATTAAAGCATTTTTTCAGCCACTTATTCTATAAAATATTAATTGCAAGCCCGTGCATGTGCTGTCTACATAGGGGAGTGGGCCTAAATCAATAAAAGGTAGCATACAGAACATCAGTCATTATCTTCTTTCTCCCTTTAGTCCATAGCACCTGCAGGCCGAAGACTGAAAATACTCATCTTTAAGTACCCATGAAGACACTTAAGTCAGAGGGCTTGGGCAGCACTTACCTAGGAACGACAGGTTTCTCTTCAGAAGCAAGTCTCTCAGCAGGACTTCATGCTCATAGCCAATAGCACTAGACATTTCAGTTAAGGAGTTAACACACACAGAAGGGCTTAACAGGAAAAGTCTAATACCAATTACATATTAATACTATACTAATAATACTATATGTTGAGAAGAAATGGAGAATTATGGTAATTATACACAAGACTTCCTACCCAGATTACATCTTTGAGGAAGGAAATTTCTATATGCATTCTTCCCTCATTTAAGTAAGTCTGAAGAACTTTTTTTAAAATAACACTTAGATACCTTGGCAAGCAATGATTTATAAATCACTGTGACTTTAATTTCTTTTAAAAGGCGGGGAGTCACTTAAAAAGCATATTAATTTGTGTTTACAAATAAAGCCAAGGATGAGGGGTTGGGGGAAACAGCATGGGGTTACAGTGTCAATGGTATCTCATTACCAGGGTATCCCACATTTTCTAACTAAATTATTTACTTCTTTCTATATAAATGTGCTCTCACTTTTATTGTTGTAAATTATTTACATCTAAAATGTTGAATCATGAAACTGAGGTTACTGATGGTAGAGAAATGAAACCCACAGCCTGATGCTTCCTGCACCGACATCTCCCTTTGCCTGTCTTCAGACCTTTGTCTAACAGCTCTGGCCTTGAGTCCTACTTGGGAAAGTTGAAGTGACTACTTTTTCATTGAGCTTGATTGGTGGATATGAGATACAGAGACAAATGTATGGATGAGAAGACACCTTACACACATAATTAATTGATTAAACAAACAAAAGAGAGAGAGAGAGAGAGAGAGAGAGAGAGAGAGAGAGAGAGAGAGAGAGAGAAAGTAGTCATCACAAGAAAAATATCCCGACAACCCATTCTCTTTACCACTGACTGGCGTGGTACAGCTTTAGTAAACGACCAATTTACTTTATTCTCTGTACACACATACCTCCATGTAACATTTTCATAATAGAGTAAGGAGGACTTGTATCTATTCCATCTACCAAATGTGTGCTTCCTTTGTGGAAATTGCTGATGTACTTTAGTGAGAGTAAGCGAGGCAAACAAACATCACAAAATTATCAGGATCACACAGAAAAGCGTTTCTCACTTAACAAAGAAAACCAATAATTTCATCCAGTTGAATAATTCCTGTTCATCAGTCTGGGGAACATCTTCACAAGCTTACTTACAGTGTATGATACTGACACCACTTCAATGCACAGATACAATCAATCTCTCCACAAACTTTCCAGGATGTTTGATTCTGCAATTACTGCAATCACCAATTTTAAATTTTGGAAAGAGATACTTCTTGATATAGAAGTATATGTTTTGTTTGATATAGACAAAAATTTGCAAGGTCTAGAAAATAAAGCTTATACAAGCAGGAATTTTTACTGGTAATAAACATAATGGAACTGTAAAAATTAGAATCTAGTAAGTGAATTTAACGTATATACATACGTCATTATATTTATCAATTGAAATTATATAGTACATTAAATCCTACTGACAACACACAGCCAAAAGAGAACGTGAATGATGGCAAAAACTATATATGTATACAGGGAAAATATTCCAGACAGAATTTATAATGGTCCATAAGCAGAAACACTTAGACATTGTCTATAAGGATACCTATTATTGATGTATGGTAGTGACCATGGGGTAAAACTTGTAAATAACCTCACAAGCCATTTTCTTTGCCAGCGATACAGCAATCTAGTTTCCCGTAAGCGTCTCAACTATTACTGAAAAATAGCCTCCTGGCATTTACAAAGCAGTTGACTTCATACTTTAGTCCATGCATATATAATTAGAGAGTTATATTTAAAATCAATATGCAATCCTTCAAAAGACATTATGCTTTTAAAACCTTAACTTTAAATTGATTTTTAACTATTTTATGTGCTTTGAAATTAGCATGTAATTCAGCCCGAGACGCTCTGAGATGGTGTCAGTTGGTATATAAATGTGCTTAGTTTATCACTGTGGCAATGCGAGGCTGGCACTCAGACAACTTTTAACACTACCATTAATTTCACACTGAAAATAGAAGCATACCTTCACTTTAGTCTAATAAAAAAAAAACCCAGATGTTGACAATACCATGGTTTGGTTCATTTTAGCTTAGGGAATAGAGCAGAGAATGCATGTGGAAAAACTACATGCTAGTTATACAATATTTTCCCAAGAGGGCTCAGTTCAAAGATTATGCCAAATTGTAAATGGGTTTTTAGGAAAGGAAGTACTTTTCTTCATAAAATATTTGGGTTGGGTGTGGCCGTGCACACTTGAGATCCAACACAAAGGAAAGTGAGGCAAGAAGGTAGGGTGGGGGGACAACATAGCAGAACCATGTCTCAAAATATTTTTCTAAATGACCCTAAGCCTTTTTGAACCCAGAAGTATATAAATAAATATACACATACACAAACACATGGGCACATACATATATGTACACTGCACATGGATGTGCACACACATACTTAGCTTGCAAAAGAATCCAACAAAAACTGACTGTTGATCACTGAGTCACAGCTGGCCCCTCTGTCACTCCTGCACACAAAATCTAACCCAGGAAGGCTATGTGAATTTTTGTTTGTTTGTTTGTTTTCAATTATGAGCACTGTGTAAGTAAGTACTCTTTTCCCTAAAGGATTAAAAGAATTCTCACTGCCGTGCCATTTTGTTTCTGGATCATCTCTCCTTTCCCAGAATTGCTGCCATTCACCCAGCCTTTTTGAAGAAGTAGACATTAACTCTTTAGGAAACTCAACAGCTTTAATGAGAAATGACCAGATATCTGCTTTCACGGTCTTAACATCAGTCCCAAAGGAAAAATTAGCATGGTTTCTCTAAAAATGTTTATTAGGGATCTAAGTGGCAGTGCAGAGTACAATCAGTATGTACGGCAGGAGTGTCCACTGCCCTTTAGAATGCGACAGTCTTTGGTGGCATTTTAATAGCGTCATCCTTGAACACCAGGCTCAAAATTTATTCTACAACACTCAATCGAACTTGGCCCATTTTAAATGGGACTTTGTTATATTTTAAAAAATGGCCACTGGGATGGTTAGATACATTCCAAGACAGTATGTTACCTGCCTAATGACTCTGCACCTTTGAACTCATTGAAAACCCAAGCAGTTTGAAATGAGGGTATAGATATGCACCTGCTGAACTGACATCTTGCTGTGGCCTAGCTGATCTTTCCTAAGCGGTAGAAAGGTAAGGTCTGCAGTGACCCTCCAGATGATAGAATGTAAAATAGGAGAGTATGAAATGTGTTTTGTGAAGCAGAACTTTATGTCAGGTTAAAGCTAGACACATCTCCTCCACCGAGTCTAAGCTCGTCAATTGTGCACCTAAAATTTTATGGGGAAGGATACTGCTTGATGCAGTCCACCAGTGGTCCGTAACAGCAGTCGTTCACGATGCACTGTGGACAAATAAGAGAGGGGTGTTATAGGCTGGGGTGACTACAAACCCCACCACAGTAAATATTCTAAAAGCAGTCATTACTCCCCCAACCCCAGCACCACCCAAAAGAAAGCTATCAAAGGGCTATTCAGATTTAATCACAGAAAACAAAAATTACATGCTTCTTTATTTACTATAAAAGCAAGCTATTAAAAAGTAAAACGTTCTTCTCAAAAATATTGCATTGCCATTTATGGTGTGGCCTGACCTCACTGATAGTTTATGATGACAGTCATTAAATGAGGTTTAGCGTCCTCTACTCTGCTAGGCAGCCAACAGTTTTGCTATGGAAAGCAGCTGTGATTAATACCTGATAGATTTGGTTTGCTAGAACTCCATCTGGAATCTGAGAAGGGTCCCGCAGCATACTGTTTATAACAGACTTGGAGGCTGTAGAAGGAAAGAGGTGAACTATTAGCAGACAGTCAACACACTTTTAATATGACACAAGATGTGACGTAGACCTTTGTGCACGCAGATTCTGAAAAGAAAAACAGGACTGATAACGATCATTTCCCTGAGATTTTCATCGAAGAGAAGCTTTTAATTAGATCATTTTTGCCAAGTATTTGTAAGCTACATTGCCAGATTTGACAGTGACCTGATTTCTTCCAAGGTAAATTAACAAGTCTAGACCTAAAACATATGTCTATTTGCAGACATATCAGCTTTGGAAAAGCCAACTTTTGGAAGGAAAACACACACACACACACACACACACACACACACACACACAAGAAAAATAACCACAAAAGATTTAACTGTTACAGGTAGAGATATTATTCCTAAGCAACTGTATGTACACAGCTTAGCTAAGACAGGTTGGACTTATAGGCTTCAATAATGCTAATAAAAGCATCAACTGTCAATAGTTATGTCCATTCCACAGGCGAGGAATACAGGAAAGACTGGCTGATAACTGTAGCAATCTGAAATGAGAAAGAACTGTGGGAGATTGAGAGCCTACACACACATGTGCACTGTTGTCTTCTTGTAGCCACTATTTCTAGGACCCTCAACAAAGACTATAGTCTATGGGTGCTCAATTCTGCATATGAAACACTAAGATATTTATATATAATATAGTCCCATGATCTGACATATACCCTGTTTCTTGACCAGTTGTAAACTAACTCAATACAAATGGTATGCAAATCATTGGTATGCTGTCTTTAGTAAACTAGAGAAGTCTGTATGTTGAATACAGATACAATTTTTGCCTGTGCCTTTCCCATCAGTAGTTGATAAAGTCTCAGGCTTTCAGAGAACAGCACATCTACCATGGATATTTGAGAGAGTTGGACAGAAAGTAGATATATTTTATAAAATAAAGTCTCCAACTGAAATATGTCTTATACACCTGCAAATTAGTCTGAAATCCCAGAGACTACCACACTGGAAGAAAGGCAATAGGACAAGCATCAAGAGAAGGCATAGGTGAGGTGCTAAGCCTTGAAAAGCTATGTAGGACATCCTGGTCCTGCTTTGCTCCTGGTGGAAATCAATTCTGTCGAAAATATCCTATGGAATCAACTGAAAATATTTAGCAAAATGGCTTAGGGAATGACCCATGCAGGGACTGCTTGAATGCCTCTTGTACAATTATCTACTTAAGAAAGCTAGTGAAGGTCAGAACTGTGTACCATTTTGGCACTTGGACAATGTTAAGCTTAGTTCTTGTTATCAAGATGGTTATTAGCTTCAGCTGCCGCGAGATTCTGGCAGAAGTGAGACATGCTTGTTAACACTGGAGAAAGGAATAAGAAGATGGCATCTTCAATGTAGAATTCATTCTAAAAAATCATCTTAATCATTGCTTATGGAAGTTATACAACTAAGTCACACAATACCACTTGTAATGGTTGGTTTTGTGTGTCAACTTGACATAGGCTGGAGTTATCACAGAGAAAGGAGCTTCCCAACAGAAGCACCTCCATGAGATCCAGCTGTGAGGCATTTTCTCAATTAGTGATCAAGGAGGGGGATAGGGCCCCTTGTGGGTGGTGCCATCCCTGGGCTGGTATTCTTGGGTTCTATAAGAGAGCAGGCTGAGCAAGCCAGGGGAAGCAAGCCAGTAAGAAACATCCCTCCATAGCCTTTGCATCAGCTCCTGCTTCCTGACCTACTTGAGTTCCAGTCCTGACCTCCTTTGGTGATGAACAGCTGTGTGGAAGTGGAAGTGTAAGTTTCCTCCCCAACTTGTTTCTTGGTCATGGTGTTTGTGCAGGAATAGAAACCATGACTAAGATGCCACTGATATATGTAACAAATTTGTAAACACATGTTAGCACTACACAGGGAGAGCCCATGTGGAATCTCAAAAGAGCATCACCCATTTAACCTTATCCAGGCCTCTCTTGCAACTAGTTCTGAAAACTAGCAAGCAGTGTGGTCCCTTGCATTCACTGACTTCATCTACAGGAAGCAATACTATTTAAGTTGACTATTCCAAAGAGTTCTCAGGGATGTCTCTTGAGAAAACAGCTGCCACATCATTTTGTAAAAGTTCAAGTAGTAGCCTGAACCAAGACTTACACATTCGCTGTGTTTTATAAACTTGGGCTGTCCTCAATTATTTCTGACAGAAATTACCATGGATAAGTGGTATGGATACTGAGACCATGAGGCAGTTACCCATCACCTTACTTAGGAACAGATGATGTGGGAACAGGACTAGGGAGACAATAATGTGCCTGGTAAACCTGCCTACTTTCCTTAGCACAGTTCTGAAGTTTAGCCAGATGGTGGAGATCAAAGCAGCTGTTCACATGTGTGGCTGCCCTCTCTGAGGATATGTCCTTTGGTCTGCCACTCATTCACAGATGGTAATGGCACACTTGCCCCTCTACGTTACCCAGAGAAACAGCAGCTTTCTCTGTGCACACCTGGTCATGGGGTGCAAAGGTATTGCAATGCAAATGCACGCCCATGTGAAGAAAGCATTATTTATAGACAAGTGTGACCCAAAGTTCTGGCTACTGAAAAATCACTGCCCTCTTCACAAACTACATGCAAATCTGTTCAAATAATTTTAAAAAGTTCTTTTTCAATAACAGAAGTCAATGCCCCAAGATCTGAGAAAAGTAGGTCATCTATTTTGAGGGGGGGGATGTCAAATTGGAAAGTGATAATTTTGATTTCATCAAAATCTAAACATTTGAATGGTGCTTCCCAGGATTCAGCATCATAGTCATAGCTTTTTAAAAACATCATTTGAGAGAAGATGCTTGCTTTTCAAGTCTTAGGACCAGAGTTCAGAGCCTCAGAATAAATGTAAATACCAAGTGTGGGTATGCTGGCCTTCTTTTAGAGTCAGAATGCAGAGACACAGGACCCTCAGAGTAAACTGGCAAACAAGATTAGGCATGAGCTCTTGGTTTGGTTAAGAGATCCTCTGAACAAGGTGAAACACAATTGAGGATAATCTCCAATACCAACTTCAAGCCTCTACATGTATGCCTGCTCTCTCTCTCTCTCTCTCTCTCTCTCTCTCTCTCACACACACACACACACACTCACACACACACACACACACACACACACACACACACACACACACGCGCGCGCGCGCGAGCACGCGCGCACATGCACACACTCACACATCCATATCTAGACACACAGACACACAAATGCACACATGTGCATACACAGGCACACAGACACATACACAGACAAACACATGTACACACACACACACACACACTTGAAAATGGAAGAAAAAAAGCCATTTGAATATGTTGAAGAGAACATCACTTAAAACAAAGAGTGTAAGTTATTTTTAATAAACATCCTGCAAACTGAGTTGTATTCACTGGGACTGGGTAACACAACCCCTAAACAGGAAACACTGTGTAAGAGGTGGTGGAAATACAGTAAGAGTCAGAGAAACAGGGTGCCTGCTGTAGGTTACCCATCACATCTCAGGCTATTATGACTACTTAAAGAAGACCTACTTAATAGCCATACAAGTCAGCATGGATCAGTGAAATTTCACAAGGCCCCACTTCTAGGTAGAGAACTATAGGCAGTCAATGAATTCTGAGAAGAAAACAACAACAACAACAAAAAAACATTTTCCCCAGGGATGAGCTCCTAATAGGTTCTCTAATTCCAAGTGGCTGGCCCTAACTACATGGATATAGGAATAGCACCAACTGTGCACAGTGAGGACCTCAGCTTATCTGACCATGGAGATGAAGGACATGAAGGTTCCCACTCTGAAGCTTGTACTGTAAGAGATGGATTTCTTTTTTACAGGGAAGACACAGAATAAGCACTTGGAGCCATTACCACATGAGCAGCAGAAGACAGGCAATGGATAAAGTGTGTCACAAGAGATGGTAGCAATGTTTCAACAGAGGCAGAATGCTCAAGACTGCAATGGAACTTACTAAGATAAGGAACTAATCCAGTAGAACAAATAACCACAGAGCTGCTGTGTGCTTTGATTCATGTATCTATCTTGTCTTCAAAAGTTGCTTTAAGGTTTTGGACATGAAGGCTATGAGGTCTCAAACTCCATCTTTATGGAGATGAACCCGCCAGTGTCTCTCCTGGAAAACTTTGCCTTTGCTTTAGAAGCCACTCTCCTTCACAGCTGGGGCAGGCCTCTAGGCTTTAGCTCATCAGTTTCCTCACTACATATAAGTGAAGCTGAAAGCAGATGGGTGTCATCTGACAACCAGACTCCTACAGGACAAATTCAAGTCTCCTCTCTGCCTAGCTAGCAATCAAGTAAGAAACTGAGTAGTTGTTGAATAGGAAAACAGCATGTAAGGACAACAGGAAGTCGTCTCCAAAGAATGACTGCTCCTGATGGGCAGAACCTTATCTCTGGAAGTTTGCCACTTCAGGACCTCTGTACACTATCAGTTGGGGGTACACCAAGCCTGCCAATGCCTAATTCTTAAGCTTCTGGCTGAGCCATGATTTTATCTGATTCATCCCAAAGCTTCTACATACAGACTTGAAAATTACAATTCTTTCCTCATCTTTCCCTTGGCCCAAACTTTGAAACCGGGTTCTACTCTCATTTCTTCAAGCTCTTCTTGTTTTTATAACCTTCATGTTCTTTTCATAAATTAGACTAGAAAGGATTCCTATTGTCCACCAATCTTTTGGTGACTGTGTTAATTGCTATTTTATCATTTGTTTAAAACAGATTGACCAAGGGCTGGAGAGATAGCTCTGAGAGATGACGAGCACAGACTGCTCTTCCAGAGGTTCTGAGTTTAATTCCCAGAACTAAATGGTAGAACACAACCATCTGTAATGGCATCCAATGCTATCTTTTGCTATGTCTGAAGACAGTGAGTGTACCCACATACATGAAATAAATATGGCCAGAGCTAGGCCAAAGTGAGTGGGACCAGGAAAAAAAAAACAACAACCAGCCAACCAAACAAGCAACCAAACAAACAACCAAACAACCAAACAACCAAACACCAGATTGACCAGAATGCTACAATTTAAAATCACTCCACAGATTAAAAGAAAAAACTAAAGGAAAAAAGGATTTTTTAGACTAATATAGTTGCTGCTGCTGACTTTCAATATCTGAGGACACATGATGGTTAACAGTCAACAAGATTTCAAATCTCTCTGAGCAGTGGTGGTGCACGCCTTTGATCCCAGCACTTGGGGAGGCAGAGGCAGGTGGATTTCTTGGGGAGGCAGAGGCAGGTAGATTTCTTGGGGAGGCAGAGGCAGGTGGATTTCTGAGTTCAAGGCCAGCCTGGTTTACAGAGTGAGTTCCAGGACAGCTAGGGCTACACAGAGAGACCCTATCTCGACACCCCCCCCCCCCAAAAAAAAGATTTCAAATCTCCTAAAAGACAAATTGTTGTACATTTCTGTGAAGAAATTTCTAGACGGGGCTAATTGAGGTGAGCTCTGTCCTAAATATGGATGGCATCATCCCATGTGCCGGAATCCTGGATAAACACAAAGGAGAAAGCAAACTGAGTATTTGTCTTTGTCTCTGTTCAGGACTACAGATGTACTGAGCAGCCACCTTGAGTTCCTGCTGCCAAGACCTCTCGGCCATGAGTAATGAAGAGCAAGTCCCCTTGAGCCCCAGTCAACATCTCTTCCTTTCTTAATCTGCGTTCGTTAGGTATTTTGCTACAGCAATGAGAAAATAAGGAATACAGGATTTTTATACATAGAAAGAACCAGTGTCCTCATAAATTGCCAGAAGAGTCTTCAGGTTTATTGTGAAGCCACAAGGTTTCAGATCTTTAAGCTCAGCATTATGTAGCTCTAAATTCCTGATTGATGCTTAGTATATTCGCTTTTTAAAACTTAAAATGTTTAAAAGTATTGGCAACTTCATCCTGCATGCACACATCCTAACGACTCTCTCTTTCTAACTAAGCTTTCTTTCCACGCTCTTATGTCTCGGTTCTATAGCAACCGCACCCCAGTCTCCATCCTAGGTTCATGATTTAGTTTTAGTGAGTGATGTGTGGCCATAGAATTAGTAGTATTCATTGGAGTCCCAGTGGTGTATGGACACAGAAAGAAATGATTTCTCTTTTGGGGTGTTATCACCAGCATATAGTCCAGCAGCAAGGGATATGGTCCCTGGGGTTCTTCCTCCAGCCATGTCTGATTGTCAATGATTCATTCCTGTGCAGACCCAGTGAAAGCATTCACAGGTACGGGGAGTTTGTGATCCCAATAACTGTCTTGCTCAGAAAATGAAACTTAGTAACTCTTTTTATCTTCTGGCTCTATTCTTTGTGCCCCCTCCTTCTCAGCATTCCCCAAGCCCTAGTGGGTGGTATAAATGTCTTCTTCGGGGGTTAGCCCTTGTCTGTCTGTCACCTGTTCTCAGTATTTTATGAAGCCATGAGTCTTTCCATTTATCATCATCCACCGGAGAGAGGTTTCTCTGATTAAGGCTAAGAAGAGTCTGTCAATATGCATAAACATAAATATTTACAAGGTAATGACTATTTGTCAATTTAGCTAAATGATAGTCAGTTCCCCCCCTAGGGCCTATGATCTTCCCTGTCATGTGTTCTTTAGTTTGATCTATCTGTCTGTCTATCTATCTATCTATCTATTTATCTATCTATCTATCTATCTATCTATCTATCTATCTATCAGTAGCAAGTATACAGTAGTGGGCATGTATTCCCTCCTGTGGAATGTAGCTGTCATTCAAGAGAGCAGTTATTAAGGAGGGAGGGAGGGAGGAAAAGAGAGAGGGGGGGGACCAATAGTGCCAATCAATATTGAATGACTAGGTACTTTTTGTTTGACAGGCTGACGTTATGTTTGTAGGATTCACAACTGGGTAAGATCACTGGTGTTTTCTCTCCCCCATTAGCTCACACAGTGCCTCTAGGATGATGAATCTAAACCTCAATTCCTGAATGTGATCTATGAACATTCCAAACTCCGCCCTTTAACCTTTTTGAGAAAGGGTTTCAAGTTTCAGGCTGCAGCCTGGCCTAGAACTCACTATGTACCTCACATTGGTATTGAACTTGCAGCGATCCTCCTTCTGGGTGCTGAGATTACGTGTGTGAGCCACCATACCCAGCTAAGTAAATGTTTCCTTAGCCTTAAACTACATTTATATGGTTAGTGGGGGTAGGGCATGAATATCACATCCTCTACCATGTGGGTCATAAAGATCAAATCCAGGTTATTAGACTTGATGGCAAGCTTAGTTATTTACACACAGAGAAAAAAGAGAACCATCTAAGAGTAATTTTATAATTATTTTTCTCAATTAGTCTGCTCTTCCATTCCACTTATAAGATTCATTTTAAATTTTAAGATTACATTTTAACTAAGTTTCTCCCTTCCTTTTCCTCCCTCCAAACCCTTCTATATTCCACTCCTGGCTCTCCCTAAATCCATGGCCTCTTTTTTCCCATCAATTGTTATTGCCTACATACATATATTTGTATCTACAGATATATTCCTAAATATAACCTGTTGAATCCACATAATGTTACTTATATATATGTCCTCATGGCTGACCATGTATAATTGTAATGCCACAGATATGTGCATATGTTTCTGCAATACTGCTATGGAGAAATTCACTTCATTGACAGAGGAGTTATTTAGAGTACTTCACATGCTATTCAAAACCAGAATTTCTCCCAGGTATTCTGTACAAGATAACAATTCACTACTTTGCTGAATAAGACAACAAGCACACTGCCAAATGAAAGGGAAGGCTGCTACGAAATCCAGCCCTGTTTGTATTCGCTATTATTGGGGTGATTTTTTTTTTTTTATAGCCAAGTACATTTGACTTCACTTGTAGTTTTTATTAAGAATGAATGGGCTTAAAAATTCATTTCAGAGAAGAAGAATAAGCAGCAATATAATACAATGTATCTTAGAGAAGTGTTGAAAATATCTAAGCATGTGTACTGGCAAAAGGGTAGTGTTTATCTCTAACAGAAGCATGTGAATAGCTTTATTAGCAGGTAATATAACTTTTTAAACAATTATCTATCATTTTATAAGTATTTTATATTCATATCAAAATAGTCTATCTCTTCAAGTAGAATTATAAATTTCCATTTTGAAATGTAAATGGAGCTGGTAAGCTACCTCAGGAGGTAAAGGTGGAGGTAAAGGTGTTTCCCTTCAAGATGCACCTTCAAGATTGATACCTGGGACTCACATGGTGAAAGGGCAGAACCAGCTCCTGAAAACTGTCCTGATACATACACTATCGAAAAGTACTGTGTGGTATCATGTACCTAGGATAGAAGTCATGCACTATACCCGAGTTTCTAACATTTCAGAAATGCCGACTTCATATTTGTGCCAGGTCAAGGAGGAATGTTCACTCAGGGAAGTGAGGATCCTCAAGTTTCTATTTCCCCGTGTATGCCGAAATGTGTGTGGGTACCTGTACATGCTTATACTTGTATATGTGGAGGCCTGCAGACAACCTTGGGCCTTGTTTCTTGAGAGCCATTTACTTGGGATTTTTGAGACAAGGTCTCTCACTGGAGCTCATTTATTAGGCTAGTGGGGCTGACTAGCAAACCCCAGGGATCTGCCTTGCTCTGCTTCCACAGGGCTGGGATTTCAAGCGCATGACTACCATGCTGGCCTTTTTACATTGATTCTGGAGAAAGAATTCAAGTCCCATGTTTGCATGACCAGCAGTTTACTAACTGTGTCCTACAAATTTTCATTTCTGAAGAAAAAAAAAAAACAAAAGAAAGACTAGCAAGCATTTCCTCACACAGTACACGGGGTACTGCTCTTAACTCCGCCAGCCAGTGCTAGGGAGCAGCTCAGTGTGGCACAGTGACAGTGGAGCAGACACAGTGCCCCGGCCTTGACCATCAGTACCAAAGGAACAAACGAGCGCCCCACAAAGTTTGCTTGTGCTAACCGACTGAAATTTTTAT
>NC_067476.1:98173756-98183756 GCF_947179515.1 Apodemus sylvaticus | reverse complement strand
GGGAGACTCAAACATGCTACAGAAAGAAATAAAACATTCCAGACAGATAGCACTAAAAAAAAAAAAAAAAAAAAAAAAAATCATGTTATACCCCCTATGCTGGTTAATAAAAACTAAGTGATATTCCAAAGTTTTAAATAAAAAAAAATTAACAACACTTCAGCTTTTAAAGCTGAGACTGTCAGTGTTTCTGCCAACAA
The DNA here is from genome assembly GCF_947179515.1 of Apodemus sylvaticus. Taxonomy (NCBI): domain Eukaryota; kingdom Metazoa; phylum Chordata; class Mammalia; order Rodentia; family Muridae; genus Apodemus; species Apodemus sylvaticus. Next base: position 98,183,556 of record NC_067476.1, on the reverse strand, counting down.
GATTTGAATCCCTGGGTAAAGGGTGGGGTGGGGTGGCTGGTGGGACTGCTGATATTGCCAAGGTTGGAAAAAAATTTAAAAATCAGACTCCATAAAACCAAGAAACAATTAAAATAATTTGCATAATTATCTCTTAACATTCTAAAGTTCTTCCAGATTCAACAGTGTTTCAGTTTATGTAATCTCTGGATAAAATACTAAGCTCAAGTATTAGATGTGTTTAAATAAAAAGACCACTAGAATAGAAAGGATTTTTATAAAACACATCAACATCAACAAAAAACTTTCAGTCCATATATCTGCTCGCTTAATTAAACCTTAGCTGCTCAGCTCTGATCCCACAGCCAGCACATGGAGGGCAAAGTCTGTTAAGCCATCTTTGTGTGTGTGTGTGTGTGTGTCTGTCGGTCTGAATGATACATGTGGAGGTCACCCTCCACCTTTTTGTGAAATAAGGTCTCTTTTGTTAACCACTGTGAACAAGAGGATAGTTGACCTAAGAACCTGTGTGGATTCTAGTACTTCTGCCTCCCAACTTGTCTTGGAACACTGGGATTACAGATACATGCTACCAAACCCAGTTTTACAAAAGCTTTTAGGATCTAAACTTCAGAACAGTGCACCAAGGGCCCTACCCTTTGGGCTATCTCTGTAATCTTGAGTTACACTGTTAAGTCAAAATGAAAAGTATGCTTTTGAGGAGCTCAGCTCTCCTACTCCAACATAAACTCATTGAGGGCCATAATCCAAGTTAGCCAGAAGACCCAGCCTTGCCATGTCAGGGATATATATGTGATCACTATGCAAGAGAAAACACACAGCATCTCAGTGTCTAATTATTATCAATTAGCCTACTAAATACCGAGTCTTATTACATTTTCAAACCAAAATTGTTTTAGCTGATGCTTCTCCTGTCGACTTGTCTGCTCTTCCTTTCATGCTACCCCACCAGAGCCATCACTCGGGCCTTCACCTGCTGATCTATCTTCTTTGGCACCTGTATGTCCTCAACTGGGTCTTCTTTTCCAGAGTCTCAAGGTTTACCTACATTTATAGATAGACAGACAACACACACACACACACACACACACAGATACCCGCATACAACAATAAACTACGGTCTGCACATGAGACATGTCTTTTTTCCTCTTAGATTGTGTGTTTCTCTTAATTTTTGTTTTGTTTTGCATTCTACTTTGCATAATTTAACTTTCCAGCCCCACCCCTTTTCCTGAAAATTTCATCTCATTTTTTAACAGCTGGGTAAAATTCCATTGTATTAAGAAGCAATAAACGTAGATGTTCAGGTATCTCTGTGGCTGCCTCTTGAGTTCTTTGGGTAGATGGCCAGAATTGCCAATATATAGCTGGATCATGCAGTAATTCTGTCTTAGGTTTTTTTTTTTTCCTTTCTCAGAAATGTCCATACTGATTTCCACTGACGGATATACTATTTGCATCCCACCAGCAGTGAATAGGAGTTCCTCTTCCCCATATCCCTGCCAGCACTTGTTGTCAGTTTTCTTGATGATAGCCATCAGAATGTCTAATTAGTCAGGAAATGTTGAAAACACCATCAACCCCTTTGCCACCCATCTGTCAGCCCCATTTTCTCTAGTTCTTTCATCTTTCATACTTCATAAGATAAAATCATCTGCCTTCCAAGCCAAAGGCAGGTGAGCAGCCCCAAAGAACATGGTCAGTGTGCTGAGGACTTGAACACTCAACTGGTGAAAGGTATCATGGATGCTCTGACATCCTTCCTCAACCCCAGCACAGACTCTCTCCTGGGAACAGTGATAACCTGATGTGTGTCACAATGAGACCATTACCTGATGCTCCCATTCACACAGTTCACAAATAATTCAGCCTCTCTTCATTTTGCTTACTTCAGGTGTGACTACAGACAGGTTAAAAAGGGGGGAGTGGGATGCTGTGTACTGCTAAAGGGCAAGAATAAATTCCAGACCACCACCTTAGTGTTCTTACCTGGTCTACACCTATGCACATGTAAATACAAGATATCATTTAAAGAATATTCTTAGATACATTATCTAGTTTTTAAAACCAAGTAAGAATCAAGTTAGAAAGCTGAACAGAAACCGTCATAAGGAAAGTGCAACAAAGCAAGAGATTAGAAAAAAAAAATGAAAACTGGACTTATAAAGGAGCCCGAGGGCAGGGCCTCCCTTTCTCTCAGCCCATTGCCCGCCATGTCTCACACAGGAAGATGTCCAGTGAATAGACAGCATGGTTGATAGCTTAGGGAGGAATGGGGAAATGAATCCAAATCAAATCCCGTTTTGAAAAATAACTCACCTTCTTATTTTGATTTCTCCATTTTAAGTGTTGCCCAAATAATTAAAACTATATAAGAACAAAGTAAAGAAGAGAAAGAAAAAATTAAAACCAAAACCTAAGGTATCTGTAGATTCATTAAAAGTTAGGTTGTCTTGAGAAAACTGACTTCTGATACTTATTGTAGAGGGAACACTGAAGTGCAAGTTTATGGAGAAGTGTGGGGAGACTTTCTGGAGACGGGGCTAGAGGTTGACACTACTCTCAGACAACTTCACTGATATGAATGACAGTCAAGAACACTGTGTGCTTGCTTGGCTTGTGAGGCAAGAGAGATGAAAGGAAGGCTGGAAAAAATTATAAATAAAATTCACCCAACAGGCTGTAGCCTAACTATAAAATACATACAAATTCATACATATTAAATAATTAAATAATAGAAAACTTCCTCTTTGCTTCCTGTCCTTCCCCCCTTTTCCTCCCCTCCCAACTCATGGTTTCTTCCTTCCTTCACTCTTTCCTTCTTCCTCCTTCCTTTTCTTTCTTTCCTCCTGACAGTCTCATGTACTCCAGTGGAAATTACTATGAATCTGAAACTGGTCTGGAAATACTCATCTTCTTGCTTCTGCCTCCAAAATTTAGGAAGTAGAGGCATATACCACCACACCAGGCTGAGAGAAAAACCCCTGACAGAGAAGCGTCACTATCACTTGAGTAAGCTGCTATGTGTACTATGCTAGACACTATCACTTGAGTAAGCTGCTATGTGTACTATGCTAGAAAATTTATGAAATCATCTTTAAGTTGGACTGCATTATTAATCATTTTAATCATGAGCAGAAAGATGTTATTTGATTTTAAAAAGGAGCAAACTAGGGAGCGTTCCCAGCCATGTTCTCAGGGTTGATGATACAGTGTCAAACTGGCACTCCAATGCAAGTGGACACACATACAAATTCTAAGGGATGAGACAAGTAAAAAGAAGAAAAAGCTATATTACAGGAACCAAAGCTAACATGTGGGCACTACATGGATGGGTTTGCAATCTGTATCCCAGTCAGGAATAGAAAGATGGTGGCTTTAAACTCCGGGGACCTGCATTTCTTCATTTGTTCATGGCCTGAGTGGATCACATCAGCACTCAGGGTAGTGACAGAGACAAAGGAGCATGCAGACTTGCGAGGCTCACATCCATCTCCTAGCTCTTGAATCTTCTACTATGCAAGGAACTGTCATGCTAAACTTAGTGTTTATGAGGCAACAATATTAACATCTGTCTTTACTATATACAAAAACTGCTGAATGGGTCAACTAAAGAAGACACAAATCTCCCATTAACTATAACATTCTAGCCAATGTTTATGTTACCTAAAATTACTTCCTAGCAGCCCGTCAGTCTTCTAGCTACAAGGATGTGGTAGGTAGGCCATCAAGGACTCAACTCTTGATGCCAGCGGATATTTATAGATAGAGAGAGCTCCAAGGCAAGAGCCATGGCTACAGATGCTAACACCAACACAAAGTACCTCTGCACTAGCTGTACGAAATGCCCCAAGTTACAAACAAAAATGAAAAACGAACTTTAGATGACTTAGTTAAGAGGGAAAACCATGAATCTATGTTCACCAATTAACATGCAGGAGTCTGTTATCCTGTATTAAAACACAAATGTTCACTGGTATAGATGGGCATAGCCAAGAGCATGTAGGGAAAAATGTAGGCTTGAGTTACCCAAGCTCAAACTGTCATTCTCCTTGGTTTGGATCCAGTAACATCAAAGACCAACATTGGTTCAAAGGCTAAGACACAGACCCTAAGAAAAGCAGTGACCACAGAAGAAACTATCTATACTCTACTCAAAATCCTGTATTTTGTATTCCTGCAAAGAAAGTGGTATATTCTGCATACATCCTGTGAAGAACTACTGAATAATTACTATTCATGTTTTCTAAGAATGGTGTTCGTCAAGCTTCCCAAGCAAATAGATTTACTCCAATAGGAGTTGACAAGATGAAACAGGAACAAAACAGTAAAATTATCTCATTCTTAAACTATATTAGCATTCTCTTGTGACTTAGGAGAAAGTGGAATTCCTAAATTCTCAAACTGTGACGAAATATTGGCTTTATTGATTCTCTGAACAATTTGTGGGAGTACCAAATCATTATTTTGACAGTTTTATCATAAGGTAATAGACTTCCTTTAAGATAATTGCAGTTACCACGTTCAATTTCAACCTTCCATAGGATTTTTTTTCTTAGATACAGCTGTACTGTCAGTCTAGATCACATTACTTTCTTTTTATAGCTATATACACACAGCATTTTAGGTCTTCCACCTAATTATGGCAGCACAATAACAATTTAAACACTCATCATTAAGAAGTAAAGGTTAAGCACTTATATGTTAAGACTCCTTTTTATAAAGACATATAGTACTGGGTGACACAGGTAAATGAATTACACAGCTCTGTCAGAGTAGTTAAAAAAAAAAAAGAAGAGGATTTCCTTTTTGGGTATATACTAGGAAATCTGAAGAGTTTGCATCTAAGCAATGACATTAGCTAACTGGAGTATCAACTTATAAGCTTTCTGACTCATTAAAACTACTCAACCACCAGCTATAACAACATCAAACTATGTAACAGAATACTTCCCCTGAATACAGAGGTACTTTGGCATGGCTGTCAGAGAGTGCACTCAGAAACTGCATCACTAGCTCTTACTGTGTGACTCTTGTAGATCTCTTCAGTGCTCAGGTCCTGGTCACAGTACCTCCAAGGATATAAACCTTCTACTCTCCTTATAACCTTGCTTTGACAATGAAATCGCCATGATAGGCCAAGTGCTTAGGAAGAGTGCCTGGCGTGCTATGCCTGCCTTGGAAGTGTCAGATACTACAGCTGTCTATTTGATTTGCCTTAAATGATAAATAACTACCAAACAGCAGAAGCATCAAAACAAGACTGTGGCCTCAGCCCTTGGGTGAAACTGCACAAACACAGGGAGAGCCAAGAGATAAGCTTCCAGTTCATTGTTTTTCTCATTCTAAGTCTGTCACAGAGTTTTGGGGTTTAGTGGTGAATAAATGTATAAAAAAGAGCTGATAGTGAAAGTGTACAACCGAAAAGCAGAAATGCAATGACATAATTTGGTACCAAGCTGACCCTTCCCTCAAACAAACAGAAGGCATCTGGACCAAGTGACTGTTCTGATGGAGAAAACCAAATAGCCCAGCCCCAGATAAACACCCTAATGTTCCAGAAGTGTCGCAAATCAATGCTCTATCCCAAACCCGAATGAAAGATGTTTTCTTATGTGTCATTTTGTATCAATGCAGGTCATGTTTTTTAAAAAAAATCAACAAAGTCCCACTTTATTATAAAATATCCAAATCACGTTCCTTAAACAGAAAAAAAAAGTCACATGATATCAGGGCAATGCTGTAAAACAAGCCCATGTAAGTGTCATACATTCATGTATGTATATGAATGACTTTTTACTTCTAGATCCTTCTTAGGGCAAAAGCTGTAATAGGTAGAGGATTATCTCCATCTAGATCACGTAACACTTTATCATGAGCTCCTGACTCCTCATGTCTGCTCAGGCTTAGGATCAATCTTGCAGTCATCTTAGCCCTTCATAAGGACCCTCTCATCATCATCTTCTGACGTCACACAGTAATTATCCTCAGAAAGTATAAGAAAAACAAAGCAGGCAAAAGGCAGGGGGTCAGGGAAGGGTGGAACATGAACCCACAGAAGTCTTCACTGGACGCTCACTGGGATAGGAACGTTAATATTCATGATGAATAATTTTGGGGTTTCAAGCAACTGTTCTTTGTACCCATGAACCCTGATAATAAAAGTTTATTAAATTCTACTCCCTACATTGTATATAATGCTCAGTTGGGGTCTACCTTCCAAGTCTGTGCTTTCTGAGTGATAAAGTCTTTTGAGAATGATGATTAAAGTATTAATGTAATACCATGCAAAGAATGAGCTTATATACTTTTTTTCAAACCAGTGAAGATAAATCATTTTCTCTTTACCACTTGTAAGAGGCAAACTACATATGAAACTTTTGAGACGTAGAAGACGTGGCATTATGTAGATGTGTACATGTTCTTGTAAGTAACCCTTTCTTAATGCCTATGTTAGCTGAAAAATCACCCGAGTGCATTTTACAGAAAGACAACACTTCCAACCTGATAAATGTGTAATTGGTACAAAAGGTTTGCAAAGGCTTGGAAGCACCTCCTGAAAAGAGCTACTCTCACAAGCTCCGTGAACTGTCTCCATTACTTCAATGTACAACATGTAGTGCCTGCTCAGTCACTTTACTACCACTTAGAGGACAGAAGCACTTACCATATCGTACAAATGGAAACTCAGTCATTAACGATCTTATAGCTAATTGTTTAGATGATTAAAATCAATGAGTAGGTCATTGGTAGAATGAAGGATACCCTTGTCACACTGAAACAGTTCTGGAAAGGCTACTTCATCTGTGAATAAACCATAACTTTCCCTCTTTCTCAGAGCCTTCAATGTAGATAATTGACCTTATGCAGTTATCCTGTAAGATAGCTTCTAAAACTCTTCAAAAGAGCTGAAAGGTTGGATTTTGCCTATGCCCATTCAAAGAAACTCTTGGCTTTTAACTTCACATTCACCCTTGGGTCCTTCTGCTTTCTCACATGTCTTCTGATGGCCCATAAGCTTTATATTTCTGCCACTTCCAGTGTAAACCCTAGCTCGTACCTGATGCTTGCTAAGGGTACTGAGACAGCTACATATTGGTCTTGTTCAAAACACCTGAAATTCCTCCACACTTCAACTCATTTGGTTCTTAACTACTGCCAAGACAGCCTTGTGTCATGTTTAATTCCAAATTATGTTGCAAGTTTTTATTACCTAATTCCAAATGTGCTTCCAAATAAGTGAAAGTTGATTTAGTAATATCTATATTACTTTTTTTCAATTATATTTGATAGACTTTATTTTTTTTTACTAATTTTTACTTTATTAGTAACATATTTATTGCACCAAATAATGGTTCTCATTATGACTTTCTTCAAATATGTATGTAATCTACTTTAATTAGACTTACTTTTCCATTTCTTCCCATGCTACCTACCCACACCCCTACTAGCCCACTTCTTCCCCAAAAGGCCACCTTTGGTCTGTGGTCTTATATGACCATAACTGAGTCTGTTCTACTTAAATTGCACATGATTATAATAAACTGAAGTAGACTGCTTGTAAGTAGCTAAGAAACCATTTCCTTTTCTTTGTTCCTGTAGCTCTCTGTTTTAACAGCCAACCTCAATTCATGTAATCTCCCTAGTTGTACAAACCAGAACAAATCTCTCCTTTGAGTCTCTCAGCATGCTTTATCTTCCAAAGGCAAAGACAGAATCATAACTACTGTATGCTTCTCGTATTACACTCAACTCTCGGCTCTTCGGTTAGGTGCATTCCTCTTTTCACCTAACATAGTACCTAATATAGCACCCAGAATACAGCCAACACCCCAATAGCTCCTGATTACTGTGGTGAAAGGACACGAGTTCCACACCAGTGAAACTTCAGGATCAACAGTAATAGGTCACTCAAAATCCAACTGCATCCAAGTGCCTAGGGCTGGCTTCCCACCCTTCCTTCATCACACTCGCCATTAAAGCCATGCGTGCACCACTTACTGACAGCATAGCACAGTGACCCAAACAGTTTATTTAAAAATTAAAGTTCATTCAAAAAGAAATATCAAATATTAGTAACCCATTATAGAAAACATAATTCTTCTTTCCTAGGGGGAGAGGGAGTGGAGGCGAAAATTAATAAAATACATGTTGTGTAGAAGAGCGGATCCCCTAAAACATACAGAAACACTACACAGCATTCATCTTCAATATAAACGCACTCAGTGGCACTGCTCATTTTTAAATGGCATGGGGAGAAAAGCAAAGGGAGGCTGTATGAAATCACTAGGAAACAGGCAAAGTCACAGTTTACAGTAAGGACTGAGAGAGTCTCCCAATGACACAGGTGAAATTTTAATCACCTTCTAATCATGCTCAGAAGCAGTCAATATGCTTAAGTCATAAAGCCAATTTCCCTATTAATGATGCCACTTTATAAATGCATCCGTAAAAACAAAAACAAACAAACAAAAAAGCCAGGCAGTGATGGGACAAGCCTTTAATCCCAGTACTTGGGAGGCAGAGGCAGGCAGATTTCTGAGTTTGAGGCCAGCCTGGTCTACAGAGTAAGTTCGAGGACAGCCAGAGTTATACTGAGAAACCCTGCCTCAAAAATAAATAAATAAATAAATAAATAAATAAATAAATAAATAAATAAATAAATAAATGTGTCAGTAATTGAGTTTCAGAAGGGACTAAACATTTATCTTCCTTCTTGTAGAAGTATCTCTAATGATGTTACCATGTAAAAAATATGTGTGCCTAAGACATACTCATGCCTAAAACATACATATCTATATTTATTGATGGACTATTCATAATACCTAAGATACATCTCATCTGAGATGTCCATTAACGAAAGAAATACTAAAGAAAATATCATATACAGTATAAACACACACATATAAATGAATATTACTGAGCCATAAAATATGAACCAGTATAAATGAATATTTAGAACAAAATACATAGGACTGGTAGATATATTAAGAGAAACCAGAAACAGAAAGATGTATAAGGTATTCTATCTCATACCTAGATACTATAAACAAACAAACAAACAGTTTACCCAAATGTGAACTGTGATTTCTAGAGGCAGAAAAGGGTGTGGGTGACAGAGCCTGAATAATGAGTGGGTACCCAAACATAAGTTCCAGTGTACTAGTGTTTGTTCTACAGCACAGAGGGGTGTCTTGGAGATCAAATGATCCATTTTATGATTAACTAGAAGAGATGAAGGTTGTGAACACAATGAAAAGGAGTCAGGAACATCATACTTCCTTGACAGAGTTCTCTACAGTATTACTCTGAACCCTGTCCCTCTCTCTCACTCACCCATTTAGCATCAGAGATGTACAGGGCATAAACTTGTGCTAAAATCAGAGGGCGGTGTGAGTGTCAAGAAGATAAAATCAAAATCATGCAAATGCTGGGATGAGCAGGCAAGACCCCACGTGTAGATTATCACATGGAAACTTCTGACAGTGTGATATAGCACATGCCTATACTTCCTATAGGAGGTTAAGGTAGGAGTGTGAGTTCAAGGCCAGGCTGTGTCACAGAGAGACTCTGCAAAAAGCTTCAACCTTCCTTAACAATTTAACCTATAATAGGATATACTTTCCAGTTGTTTCTTTCCTTCATGTAAGTAAAAAAAAAAAAAAAAAAAAAGACTAGAAGACTAGAAAAGAGTAAGAATATGTCTTGATACTTGTAAGACTTGACCAACACACAAAGACTGACTTTGAAGAGACTCCGATGACATGTAGAGTTGCTTGTGACTCTGAATGCTGCTGGTG